>NC_064817.1:76462087-76572318 GCF_023721935.1 Panthera uncia
TAATAAAAATAAATAAAAAAAAATAAAAAAAAAATATAATGTCCATCAAATAATGTACCTACTATTCAGACAATATTAGGTACTCATTGATTAAAATCATGAAATTTAGAATCTGACAGACTTGTTCTTGAAATATTACTCAACTGCTAATATACCATACTATTTTCAGTAAATTACCAAACTTCTCTAAGCTCCATTTCTATATCTATGAATTGGGAATAACAATAGTAACTTTCATAGAGCAATGATGATTACATAAGTTAAGATAAAATATCTAATACAGTTTTCAGTGCATAAAATGCCCTCAGTCATGTTTGTCACTGGTATTAATAGCTCAATATCTAATCAGTTTGTAAATCTAAATAAGAGATGGCATATCCCTAGAAAATTCATTCTCAAATATTGCTCTTATGAGAAATGGCAGACCCATATTGAGTTCTTCCAACATAAGGCCAAATGTGTTCTTGTAATTTATTTGTAAGTCAAGTCTCTATTATTCAAAATCTGTCTATAATAAACAATAAAAGCTAAGCAACTTATCTCAACAATGTGTCAGGGAAGCAGAGCAATTGTATCAAACTTTGTAGTACGTAGGACAGGACACTCAGGACACAATCATTTTTTCACAAAAGGATTTTGATGTTTCCTGCTGTTATGATGAGTTTAATGAACAATAATGAAATATTGGAACAAAATATTTGGTTCTGTAGTTCTCTAGTAATTATCACCCAAAAGTGAATTCCGATTAGTGATCAAAAAAGTTATCTCCAATACTCAGTATTTTACAGAGCTTACATCTAATCCTTTTTAGTTTTATAGTATAACTACCAGATTTCTTCCTACTGTTTGCAAAGGAGGATCAGTTCTTATTTGCCCCCCAGGACTGATTACTTTCATCCAATCCTCTGATTTGTGGCTTGTTGAGATTCACACATTTTTCTCTTTCAATGTGTCCACATATTGTATTGCTCATTAACACCTATGTCATAGAGGACAAAGGTAAAAAGAGTAAAATGAAATGCTAACCAATCTAATAGACTACTTTTTTACAGTCTTGGTACATGATGTGATAGGGTAAGAGGTGGAAACTATTCATTAAAATTAAATTTGTAGAAGTTCTATTGTTTTCACATGTTCATGCCATTCTGTTTTAATACCTACATTAATAAATCAAAAACTAGACTTTAAAACTGGTCCAATTACCAATAAAGATCTAGCAATAGCAGTCTTCACATGGTTTTAATTTTAATCAAATTTTAATTCAACATTGGGTCTCTAACACCCCTGGAATGAATGAATGAATGAATAAATGAAATAAATTCAATAACAGTAAAAAGCATAAAAATATAAAAAGTAAGTTAAAATTACCCATACATCTCTAAAATATAATATACATGTTTGTGTATGTATATGTTTAAAACCCTGACCCCTACAGTTAAAGCCCCTCTATTCCTACTGTTCAGAGGAAAGAACAGCTAACAGTTTGGTTTCTGTCCTTCTTATTTTTTCCCTGAGGTTTTGTAGACAGAAAATATATTCATGTTGGCATCAATATCATATAAATATGTTTAGCTATAGATATGCAAGAATGTTTGCTTATAAAAATGGGATATTATAATTTTTCATTCTCACTAACAATAAGATATGCACAGCTGTATAGACGAGCATATATACTACACCATTCTTTTACAATGGCTGCATAATATTCCATTAAATAGCTGTATCACTCTTATTAATAGGCATTTAAGTTCTTTACAGTTTTTTGTCTCTTTTTTTGTTATTACAGAAAATAACTATCAATAGATATTTTTGTACATAGATATATTACTTATCTATTTTATTATTGCTTTTCCTAAAAATAGAATCTTGTATGGTGAAACCAATGGTTCATTTCATAGTATATTTTGAATTTTAATAAATGTTTCCTAATTGCCTTCCAAAGAGTTTGTACCAATTTATACTCTCTGCCTGCCAACAGTGTATGACAGTACCCTGACACTTGTATTTACTGGATTAGGAAATGCTGCTTTTTATCTCAGAGATTACATTGGTAAGAATGTTATCTCTGTAAGGAGTTGTGTGTGTGTATGTTTGCGTGTGTGTGTGTGTGTATGATTTATATTTCATCTCTACATTTATTTATCATCCAGGTTTGGTTACATTTTAAGTGTGTTTGGAATATGGACTGTGTCTAACACTAATGGTGTAAACATCCTGGTGGCAAACATTCTGTGCTGTCATGCATTCTGTGGACATTTCAACAACTGTTTTCCTTGACATTGATAACAGCATTCTGCCAGAGTGTGTTGACAGACATTAGTCATCCAGTCTGTTCCAGAGTGCTGAGCCATTTGTTGAAATAAGCCATTAGGAGTAATAAAGCAATGTGTGTGAAACTAAGATAATTTTTCTTGAGTTTGCTAATGTTAAACAAACATATACTCTGTCAAGACAACCAGTAAGCAGTCTGAGACCTGCTGCTTACTTGTGCTCACAGGTGGTAGCAAAATCAATTAGCCTCTTCTCCCTTTAGCAAGTTAGTGATATTGACCTACTTTATAAAGTTACATGGCATTAAGTTGGTTAAAAAAAGAAAGAGAATGTTTTTCACTCTGTTTTTTCCATAGAATTTTTCACAATTAATCCAGCTTTCTATGTCTCCTTATGGTAAAAGAAATTCTTGACTAATAGATTAACTTCCTCTGACCTGCCCCAAAGAATTTATCAATATTATCTCAAGTCTCACTGTACCTGATATCCATACACAAATAGGTGCTGATCTTAGAGAGGTAATAAAGACTAAAAATAGACCAGATGTTATTCTTATCTTCAAAATATGGCAAATATATGTGGAGGTATTTCTTGTGTTCATAGCAGCATCTTTTAAAAAAATTTCAACTTTTTGAGGAACTTCCATACTGCTTTCCACAATGGCTGCACCAATGTGCATTCCCGACAACAGTGCATGACTGATCCTTTTTCTTCACATCTTCACCAACACCTGTTGTTTCTTGTGTTATTGACTTTAGCCATTCTGACAGGTGTGAAGTGATATAGCATTTTGATTTGTATTTTCCTGATGACAAGTGATAAAGAAAATCTTTTCATGTGTCTGTTAGCCATCTGTATGTCTTCTTTGAACAAATGTCTGTTCATATCTTCTTCCTATTTTTTAAATGTATTATTTGTTTTTTGGGTGTTGAGTTTTATAAGTTCTTTATATATTTTGGATACTAAACCTTTATCGGTTATCTCATTTGCAAATATCTTCTCGTATTCCATAAGCTGCTTTTAATTTTGTTGATCGTTTTCCTCATTGTGAAACACAGTATAGAGGTTTCCCAAAAAGTCAAAAATAGAACTAATTTATGATGCAGCAGTTGCACTACTGGGTATTTACCAAAGAATACAAGAACACTAATTTAAAAGGATACATGCACCCTTATGCTTATAGCAGCATTATTTACAATCTAAGATATGAAGCAGCCCAAGTGTCTATCAATTGATGAATGGATAAAGACAAAGTGGTATATATATATTCAATGGAATATTATTCAGCAATAAAAGAGAATGAAACCTTGTCATTTGCAATGACATGGATGGAACTGGAGAGTATAATGCTAAGTGAAATAAGCCAGTCAAAGAAAGACAAATACCATATGGTTTCACTGATGAAATTTAAGGAACAAAAGAAACATGGAAAAGGAAAAAAATAAGAGATAAATATAAATCAAGAACTGGACTCTTAATTATATAGAACAAACTGTTGCCAAAGGGACAGGGGTTAGGGAGATGGGTTAAATAAGTGAAGGAGATTAAGGAGATCACTTGTCATGATGAGCGTGGGATGCTGTATGAAAGTGTTGGATTACTGTGTTGTACACCTGAAACTAAATTAACACTATATCTTAACTAACTGTAATTAAAAGAAAAACTTAAAAAAAATCAAAATGTTAGATATAACTGAAACATTCAGAAGTTATTGGGTATGGCACAGGCTAAGAGCAAAATATTATACAGTCATTATTAGTACAAGTATACTTTTTAAAAGTATCTAATGAAATGGAGACTTTTTATGGTAGGCTATTTAGCTTAACAAAAATAAGCATGTTTAAATAAAATACGTATAATAGGACTTAATTTTGTAGATGAAAATGTATTTAAATATCCAGAAATACTACTGTAGGCTAACAGTAGTTATTGTTGGTAGTGGTATTATGAGAGTTTTATATTTTCATCTGAGCTTTTCCAAATATACTAAAATAAGTAATTCCAAATGTGTTTACATAAGACCTAAGGAGCAACATTTTAACCTTCAGATTAAAAGACAATGGAATGGGCTATCAAATAAAGTTATAAAGCTTTCATCCTGAAGATGATAATAGGACATTTTTTTTTAATCTGAGTGCAAGTAACTTGTACCTGGTGGTTTACATCAAAGCTGGGTACAAATCCCAGCTCTGATATTTACAAACTAAATTAATTTAAATCAGTTGTATCACTAGTTTGAGGTACAATTTTCTGTTTATTTTTAAATTTTTTAATGTTTATTTTTGAGAGGGAGAGAGAGAGAGCAGGGGAGGAGCAGAGAGAGGGAGACATAGAATCTGAAGCAGGCTCCAGGCTCTGAGCTGTTAGCACAGAGCCCGATGTGGGGCTCAAAACCAAGGATTGCTAGATCATGACCTGAGCTGAAGCTGGACGCTTAACCGACTGAGCCACCCAGACACCCAAGCTACAAGTTTCTTAACTATTAAATGGGTAAAATAAAACCAATTCTGCACAGTTTTGCAGAAGTTAAACAATATAATGTAAATAAAATCACTACTTAGCACATGCTTGGCACATATTAGGTAAGCAGAGATGGGATATCTATTTATCAAACTCATTTCACTATCCTAGATACAGTTAGTTACATTCCTCTGCCTCAATTACATTTAAGGGGAGTAATTTCATAGAGTTGTGGCTATTGTAATGTAGGTGGTTGTGTTGTATGCCAATTCCAGAACTGGCTTATAAAAACCTTGTGCAAAATCCTCCACTATCTCTCTGTCTGCTAGATGAAAGGCATTGCCATTTGTTATAGATTTCAGAGCCCCCAATAGCCTGGGTTTTTAAATTACTAGATCAGGAAAACCCCACTTCCTTCATTTAATGAACATCAGAAGAGCAATAAATTCTATTGTGTAAAGCCACTGGCATTCTTAAATTTATATAATGTTACCTTAACTGATAGAAGTTACTTAATAAATGATAGCTGCAATTTTTACTAGCATCTATCTTAATTCTATTTTTTTTCTATTTAAAACAGCTGAAATGCAAGAAAGTGGAATGAGGGTATGCACCAAAATTAAAAATTGAAGCTGGAATATGATCTATAGTTACTACCATGTCACGTGATTCCCAAAATAGAACTGCATTATCAAGGAAAAGAAAACTTCATATAGAAACATGGTCTAGTGAAGCAAAAGCTCTGTGAAGGTACATGATATCTTATGATATCCATTGTAAGGCTTACACAAAATTCTCCTAAACAAAGAAAAAGGCTAATATATCATCTCCAAAAATATCTTCTAGGTGCTGCTATGCAGTTGGAACACATGACCTTTTGTTTTCTGCACAGTATAGACAAATTGTTGCAAAATTAAAGTAGCTTTTGCTTTTGTCTTTAAAATGAGTCATAAACTCAAAGTTCTGGCTAGTTGTGGCCATGAACGATTCTCTGGACTCATTCCCCAGAGCAAGATGCATTTCAGTGTTGAGGTAAGTAATTCCTGTACATGTGTAGTTTGTAAAACCCTTTGGGATGTAAAGCCCTCTGCAATTGTCAGATGTTCTTTAGATTATTAGGATGGCAGGATAAAAGTGGTTCTAAATGCTGCAAGTCTCTAAGGACATAGGCAGTGCTCTCTAATAAAAATTGCAATAAGCCATGCAAACACTCTACTATAGGCATTATAACAAAAGCTCAATTTTTTATTGTTCCTCCTATAAAGTCTTAGTCTTACTTAGGCATAGAATATATTCAGCTATTTTTAAAATCTGGTGAAAATGTCTATGACTTCCAGTCGCTTGAAGTGAACATTTCAAATCCCCATAAGAATGATGTATGTAATGCCATTACTGCATAATAAATGCAGTTGTGAGATGAAATGGAATAGTTTTCAGGAGAAGAGTCCAAGAATTTCAGAACATAATGATACATTTTCAGTTCTGCAGTTCAAAACTAGATATAATATGGCACAAACCTCTGATGATCCACATTAGAGGAAAAAAAGCCTCCAGCAATAGATGGATGGAATGAGAGCAACAAAAATATCTGACTGCTACACTGTGATTATCAAATTCTGTACTTAATATGATCACCACCATCCCCAAACAGGGTCAAAAGTTTAAAGGGAACATTACAGAAAATTAGACATCAGAGAAAGTTACAACTAACTAGGTCAAAAGTGTTGAGTGTCAAAAATCAGAATGTTTATAGAAGGCCAGGGAAATGTCACCAACCTACAAGAAGCAACTGAAGACTTCATAAAATTTGATTATTCTAAAATTGAGATTGTTGACAGTATGCAAGAAAATTGATTCCTGGAAGTTAGAAAGTAAAAATAAAGATAATTTACCTGCCCTTGAGGTTTCCCCAAATCTATACCTTAAATAAATTAAGGCAATTACCATGCCAGTATCTATGAAAGTTGTGCTGAAGAAGGATCCTTTCTCTTATCCTTAATACTTCTTGCACAGTTTTTCTGCTATCTGTTGGGCCTTTAACTTCTGTTGTGAGATTGTTGCCTCTTTTCATTTAAAAATTTAGTTGTGCTAAAATTTAGAATGAAAGCTACCTAATTATGCTTATATCTTTACATTTCTTTACTTCTTGATTTAGTAGTTCATTGTTTCAAGTTTAATTAAATTTCATATCTTTGTTATTTAAAAAACTATTTTATAGAAAAGAATAGCTTTAAAAGCTTGCAAGAAGTTTCCTCTGGCAGTTATCTGCATATAAATCTCCTCAAATAGACATATTTCATCATTCATTTTGAAGGGAACTTATAGAAGAAAATAAGAAATAGTAAAGATCATTTGATCCAGGAAGCTCAATCTGGCAGCAGTGATCAGGCAAAGGGACTGGTGGGGTCCATGGGTGATCCAAACAAACAACAACCTTTTTCACAACCTTAATTTCTTTTAAAAGCTAACTTGGAGAATATAGTTTAGCTTAAAAGCAAAACCGTTTTCTAATATTAAATCTCAGAATCAGTTATATCACCCTTCCAAGTCATGTCAGCAATCTACTGGGAGAAGTGCCCCCACATGGGAGTAGAGGAAAATGCATCTACTTTGCTGGAAAGCAAACTACCAAGGGGAAACCAAAAGCTGAGTGGTTCTTGCTCAATTTATTTTTATTATTTCCAAACTTATTGATTAAATGTATCCAGCAGAGGAATAAATGAGGTGGCAAAGAGAATCCAAGAGTGATATAGCTAGTAAAACTCCCTCTACATGGAAGAAACCTTCAGAGTTAAGAATAAGCATTCCTCAGGATACACATAAGAGTGAAAACATATGGTATCTGTCTTTCTCTGTATGGCTTATTTCACTTAGCATCACACTCTCCAGTTCCATCCACGTTGCTACAAAAGGCCATATTTCATTCTTTCTCATTGCCAAGTAGTATTCCATTGTATATATAAACCACAATTTCTGTATCCATTCATCAGTTGATGGACATTTAGGCTCTTTCCATAATTTGACTATTGTTGAAAGTGCTGCTATAAACATTAGGGTAAAAGTGCCCCTATGCATCAGCATTCCTGTATCCCTTGGGTAAATTCCTAGCCATGGGGGAGGGGAAGGGAAAAAAAGAGATGGAAGGAGCCAAACTATAAGAGACTCTTAAAAACTGATAATAAACTGAGGGTTGATGGGGGGGTGGGACAGAGGGGAAAGTGGATGATGGGCACCTGTTGGGATGAGTACTGGGTGTTGTATGGAAGCCAATCTGACAATAAATTTCATATAAAAATAAATGAAAAAACATTAAAAAAAGAAAAAAAGAAAATATCCTTGCCCCCACAAAAAAGAATAAGCACTCTTACCTTATAAATGTACAATAAGAAATAAGCAGTTTTGAAGATTACCACTGCCAACTCAAACATATGAACAATTGTCATCCACCCCTTGCTGCTCCTACCTGAGGACACAGCATTGAAAATAAAAATTCAGTATATTGATGTATTTTCACTTCTAGTCTTCAAAGAAAAGCCAGACACAATTTTTGAAAAGACAAAATTAGCTGATAGCTGATCTGGATGGTGCTCCACTCAGAATTCTGGTAGGGAACAGAATTCATTCTGATGGTTGACATAAACATATTTTAATGAGGGTACTACTTATAAAGGTGTGTACAAGGTGTCTTTGTCAGCTCAGACTGATATAACAAAATACCATAGACCAAGTGACTTAAACAACAGAAATTTATTTCTCAAAGTTCCGGAGGCTAGAATTCCAGGATCAAGTCGTCTATAAGGCAGTTTTCATTGTGAGACCTTCTTCTCTTGGCTTATAAACATCTGTCATTTTTCTGTGTGCTTACATGACCTTTCCTCAGTGAGTGCACATGGATTCTTACAATGAAACTAATCTCATCATGAGTGTCCCACATTCACGACTTAATCTAAGCTTCATCACCTCTTGAAGGGCTCACCTCTAAACACCATCACATTGGGGTTAGAGTTTCAACACCTTTATTTTGGGGGGACACAAACGTTCAGTTCATAACACGAAATTAAGAGAACAGCCAACAAATGGTGGGGCACTCCAACACTAACAATAACTCTAGGTTAGAGAAAAATGGTATTATCAGAACCAACTGAGAGCTGGACCCATGGAGGAAGGAGGAACTCCTAGTGGGAGACATAATGATAGAGGGACAAAGCTGCTTAGAGAAGTGAGAGTGTGGCAGGAAAACAGAAGTGCAGAAATGCCTCGACTTCAATCTCTCTCTACCTTCTAATCCCCTGTGATTTACTCCCATTGACTTACTCATATAGAAACCATAGAACAAAGAACTCAAGGAGATAGTTTTCTGAGGTCAGCTTCCCAAGGTACAGAGCAAGACAAAGAAGAATAGAGAGTGGATCTGGAGGATCAGTGGAGAACGATTAGCACAGAAGAGTTTTGCTCAGTAAGAAAAAAAAATAACCATCTCAGATATTTAAGAATGCATATGTGGTCAATTTAAATGCTGTGAACTAATTTTTAAAGTCATGTGGCTGAAAAGTCTTCACTACAGTCCTGTACTTCAGATAAGCTTTTCCCAAACTATTGCAAACAGATATCTAGTCATTCTCCTGATAAACATCACCAGGAATGAATGTCATCATTTCCCATAATAGAACAATTGCAACCATGTTATTTTAGTTAATGTGATAGATGTCTGTCTTGTCTCTCCTATTAAATGTCCTGCTTTCTAATAAGTATTCTAAGAAATTTCACTATATACTCTGTGTATTAGTCTGATATTTCTACATAATAAATTACCACAAACTTAGCAACTTAAAACAATACAAATTTATTATTATTTCACAGTTTCTGTAGATCAGGAGTCCAGCAAAGTATGCCCTGAAATCAAAGTGTCCTCTAGGCTGAGTTCTTATATGGAGGTTGTGGGTTTACCAAGCTGATTCTTATTGTTGGTAGAATTTGGTTCTTGGTCGTTATAGGACTAAAGGCTTTGTTCCTTACTATCATTCAGGGGCCACTCTCAGTTCCTAAAGGTCATACACATTACTTGACACATATGGCCTTTTCCATCTTCAAGACATAAGCACTAAACCAAATCCTTTTCATGCTTCAAATCTCTGACTTCCTTACTTTGAATGCTAGGCCCAGTTTTAAAGATTCATGTGATTAAGCAGAGGTCCATCTGAATAATCTCCCTACCTTAAGCTCAATTAATTGGAGAACTTACTTACAGCTGAAAAATCCTTTTTACTATATAATGTAACATAATCAAGAAAAGAATATCTTGTTATATTTACAGGTTCTACCCACACTCAAGAGGAGGAGAATATATAGGGCATGTGCACCAGAGTGCAGAAATTTTAGGAGCCATCTTAAAATTCTATATACCACCCTATGGGAGATCAATAAATTCTTTTTGATTAACCTTATATCTTCCTCCCTTAATTCTGAATGTCCCTGTCCTTTGGTCTCTAGGAAAATAAAACATCTTGGCTGGACATTATCTTTAAAATTCACCATTCTGCAAAAAAACAAAAATAAAAATAAATAAAAATAAATTCACCCATCCTGTTCTTGCAAACTTACTAAACTATATGTTATAACTTTTGAGTTTCTGATTAGTTTCAACTCCTTTAACCTCTTTCCATATGTCCACTTTGAAAACACAGTCATATTTCAATTTCTCTTCTCTCAAACTTATTTAGTTTCTTCATATGTCTCTCACATTGGGGAATCAAGGTTTATTTTTTTTCTTTTCCTGTGTCTCATTTTTTAAAAATTATTTGAGTATAATTGGCATACAATGTTATATTAGTTTTAGGTGTACAACATAGTGATTTAACCTCTTTATATACTGCTCACCACAAGTGTAGCTACCATCAATGTTTGTTCTTAAAGTCACTTATGCTAGAACATTTCTTTTATACATTTGCAAGCCTTCTTGACCAGTTGATTCTTGTTCTAACAATTGCTTTAGTCTTTTAAAAAGGTAGGTATGGCCAGTAGAAAATAAAATTTAATCAATAGCCAAATTATGGAAAGAACCCAAATGTCCATCAACTGATAAATGGATAAAAAAGAAGATAAATGGATAAAGACACGCACACACACACACACACACACACAATGGAATACTACTTTATGATGAAAAAGAATGAAATCTTGCCATTTGCTACAATGTGAATAGAATTAGAATGTGTTATGCTAAGTGAATAAGTGAGTCAGAGAAAGACAAATGTCATATGATTTCACTCATATGTGGAATTTAATAAACACAACATATGAATATAGGGGAAGGGAAGGAAAATAAGATAAAAAGAGAGAGGGAGGCAAACCATAAGAAACTTAAATACACAAAACAAACTGAGAGTTGCTGGAGGGGTATTGGGTGGGGGGATGGGCTATATGGGTGATGGGCATTAAGGAAGGCACTTGTTGGGATGAGCACTGGGTGTTTGTTGTATGTAAGTGATGAATCACTAAAATGCTACTCCTGAAACCATTATTACACTATAAGTTAACTAACTTGGATTTATTTAAAATAAAAAATAAATATAAAAATAAAAATCAAAGAAAATTTAATCATTAAGGAACATTTTTAAAATTTATTTTATCTTTTAAGAGAGAGGGGGTTGAGGAAGGAGGGTGGGAGAGAGAGAGAATCTTAAGCAGGTTCTGTGCTGAACATGGAGCCTGAAACAAGACTAGATCCCATGACCCTGGGATGATGACCTGAGCTGAAATCAAATGTCGGAAGCTCAACTGATTGAGCTACCCAGGCACCCCCAAAAAATAAGTAAAAAGAAAAACAAAAGAGAAAAAATTAATCATTGAGGAACACTTTTATCATCAAGTAATTTAAACTGTTGATGAAATATAGTAATTGACACAGAGAGAATAAGCAGAAAGGAAACAGTGCTTAGGGATCAAGGGTTTTGCATATTAGCTTTTAAGGTGCCAGTGAATCACCAAGTAATGATGAGAATGTCTGAGAACATTGTTCATATCAGTTACTTCATCTCTGCAACTGGTTTTCATGGTTTCCTGTTCTCACTAACATTTTTTAATTACCCTGAGGATAAGGGGGGGAAAAATCTAGAGTAAGTGCATTGAACTTGTATTGTTTTTTAAACTAAAATCAAATAATGAGTTAAAAATAAGGTAACAATTGAATGATAATGGTAACTGAGCATAGTTTCTTTCTTGCCTCAGTCAGTGATTGATATATTTAAAATATTTTCCCTGAGATCTGTAACTTAGGGTTCATATAGAAAAAAAATTGCTCCAGAATATGTGGCATAACATAACTGTCAATGATTACATTTTTCTTGACAATTTTATTTGACTATCCATAACACACCACCCTTTGTAAAGGAAGGCATGTCAAACACTGTATTACTAATTTGGCAGAAATTACTGTTATTCTATAAGATTTATGAAATTCATGCATGGGGCGCCTGGGTGGCTCAGTCAGTTAAGCATCCAACTCTTGATTTTGGCTCAGGTCAAGATCTCACATTTTGTTGGTTTGAGCCCTGTGTCGGGCTCTGCACTGACAATGTGGAGCCTGCTTGGGATTCTCCCTCTTTCCCTCTCTCACAGCCTTACCCCCATGCTCTCTATCTACCTCTTTCAAAATAAATAAAATACAAAAAATAACTTAAAAACACATAAGGTGTCTCAGTTAAAACCAACCCTAGTTGTATTTTCCAGACTATATTAAACTATTGAATGTCTTAGGAAAAAAAGCCTCCCATTCACTGTGCACTATAGAAAATGTGTAGCAATGGAAACCAATTTGACAATAAATTTCACATCAAAAAAATAAATTCTATGATAGCAAAAGAAAATGTGTAGCAATTCTTGCCTGGGAGATTATTATATAAGGAGTAAGGCAGTGTATAAATAAGACATAACCTTTTGAACAGAAGTGTTCTGGATTGCTTTTCTAAAGAAAGCAAAACAAAAAAGAAAAAAATAATGAGAAACATTATTAGACTCTGAGTCATTTGTTCAAATCCAAATCAAGTCAGTAGAGACCGAAAGGCATTACTAAGTGGTGATGTGTTTTAACCTATGATAAATAAGCCTGCCCAGTTCCTAATCTACATCAAATGACACTATTGTTTAGAATGGAAGGGGAAAGAAACTTAACATTCTCCATTATAGGGGTCAACTTTTTTTTTTTAAGTGGGGTTATTCCATTGATATGACGGTAAAGAAAATTGCAATGCAGATGCTTCTGTGTGGACTTTCTATAGGCAGTTGCCCCATAAGTCAAATTTCAATTGATCTGGGGTTATCTTAAAAGGTTGATCAAATTAGTGCACTTAGGTATAAATAATGCATGATTTCCTTTCCCAAGTGAATTGTAGAAAACTTTACAGAGGGACAGAAAAGAAAGGCAATAAATGCTAATCAGTCTTCCATCAGCAACTTGTGGATGACTAAGAATCATTAATTAAAGTTTCATTGAACTATGGAAGAAAAACTATAACCATTATGACTCCAATTGTTAACTTTCATTAGAAGCAAGAACAATAAGACATATACATATACAGATACAAAGGAAAGAGTACTTGCTTCTGATATACTGAATAGCATGCACACATGCACACACACACACACACACACACACACACACACACCAGATAGGGATTAAAATTTATTCTGTGGAAAGCTACTACTGACAGATTCTAACTCCAGTTTCTATAGATTTTTAGGCCACCATGAAGGAATTAAAATAGACCACTACACTGGTTGCAGCCTTCACTCTCTCTTTTCCTTAGAAGAGAAATCATTGCCAAAGGTATATCCCTTGGTGCTGAGCTTTGCTGATTTGGGGAAGGAAAATATAAGCAAAGTAAAACTGCTCTTTCTATATGTTTCAATGTAGCTCTTCTAAGTCCTGAGTTTTGAGGTGCTGCAACTTCTTAACTAGATTATGGGGTTCCCTCAAAGGTATTCCAGTCCAAATATTGTTGCTAAATCAATGTTTCTATGGAGGTATGAGGGCCAGGATATGGAGATATTAAAACCTTTGTACACTGTTGGTCAGTAAAATGGTTCATACAGCCACTATGGAAAACAGTTCCTCAAAAAATTGAGAAGACAACTATCATAAGATCCAGCAATCCCACTCCTTGATATACATTCAAAAGAATTGAAATTAGAATCTCAAAGGGATTGTAGTATTAGTTGTAACAGCTAAGGTATGGAAAAACTAAAAATGTCCATCATCAGACAAATAGATAAAGAAAATGTGGTATGTAATACAATGGACTATTATTCACCCCTAGAAAAGGAGGAAATCCTACATTTGCAACAACATAAATGAACATAGAAGACATTAAGCTAAATGAAATATGCCAGTCATTGAAGGACAAATAGTATATGATTCTACTTCAATGAAGCATCTAAAGTAGTAAAACTCAAAAAATTAAAATAAAATAAAATAAAATAAAATAAAATAAAATAAAAGTGGTTGCCAGAATATTGGAGGAGGAGAAAAAGGGAGTTGTTTATCAAAGTATAAAGTTCCATTTACACAAGATGAATAAGTTCTAGAGATTTAATGTACAGCAGAGTGCCTGTAGTTAATCATACGGTGTTTTGAACTTAAAAATTAGCATCTAAAATGTTTTGGCTGCACAAAAACAAAATGGAAAGGGATGCAAAAAAACTTTTAGAGATGATAGATATGTTTATTACTTTGATTGTGATGATGATATCATGGGTGTACACATATGTCCATACTCATCAAATTATTTACATTAAATATTTGCAGCTATTTGTAAAAAAAAGGATATTGTAGAATTATGACCTTTGGTTTTCCTTCTTTTCAAAGTGGACTCGGCACATTTAAAGACAACAATGTGGATATTCAGTTGAGGAAAAGACAATTCTTGGAAGACAAAAGGTCAAGATTGAAGACTAGATTTCTTCTGGCTGAACTTAGGCAAAGCATATAGTCAGTTTCCAGTTTATCACAGAACCCACTGCTCCCTACTATCCTACTTAAGGCCTCCCGCATGCACAGTATATATCTCTACATTAAGGCATTAAGCTTGCATTGCCAGAAATAAATGGATTTTTTTCTGGTTACTCAGTATGTACTCTCTCATTTTTCCTTGGAATTCTTGAGTACTTAACCCAAATACTGTTTCATGGATACGTTTCCAAAAGACATTGCCTGAATATTAAACCTAGATTTTTTTATACTGACTACATAATCTTGGACAAGAAACTCAAAATTTTTGAGCCTCAGTTTCCTCGACTATAAAATGGGAATGGAGATTGTGCTAATATATAACTCAAAGTGTTATTGTAAGAATTAAATAATAGGATAGTGCCTGGAACACAGTAAGCACTATATAGATATTTGTTATTACTTTTCTTTCAAAGAAGAGGTAGGGTTCTCTTGAGCTGCCCAGAAGCTAGAAACAAGATGACAAGGGAAGACAGAGGAAACAAAAGAATGTTTTCATCTGATTAATTATATGTGCCTCAAAAATGAATACCAGTACCAATGAACATGGGGTAAGATAGGAGTTTTTGCTAAATGAAGACATTAAATCTTACTTTAGATTCTTTGAGCTTTTTATAAAATTTTAAGGGGTACCTATTGTCCCATTGAAATAAGTTTTTTTTTTTATTTCATTGTCAGCACAAATTATTTTACAAATCTGAATGCACTCGTGAGATCTGACAGTTTTGCTTCCTGAAGAAATTGCTTTTATTACATGTGCTTTTATTGTATAAGTTTTCTTACAATTGGAAATCAAGACATGTCCAAAACAATATAATTTTGAGTTTTAAATTTAATGGAAGTTTTAATGTCAATAATTTGTCAAAGAATAGAAAGCAGTTTAGAAACCTATTTCAGAGTGTTTGAGAAAACATTCAAGTCAGCAATATTCCAATGTTCTTTGTATGACACATATATGGAAATGGCTCTAGTAGCTTCCACTAGTGATTTCCCAAGCTGGTGAAAATAAGTCACTATGAATCATAGTGGCATTTAAAAACAGAGAGCCATTGACAGTAAGCTATAAAATTCCTAAATCTGATCTGTGATTTCCTCCACTTTGGTAAAGGAAGATGCTATATCAGTCAGCATGAACTAGATTATAGTAAAGGAACAAACAACTTCAAAGCTCTGTGGCTTGACAAAATAAATGTTTTATGTTTTGCTCATGCTACATGTCCAATACAGGTCATGGAAGAATTGCTTTCTGTAGTCACTCAAGGAGCCACACTGAAAGAGAGTCTATCTCAATAGCATGACAATAGGAAGGAAATGTGAAAATTATGCATTTGCTGTTAAAGTTTCTGTCTTAGACACATGCCAATTCAGCTCATATTTCATTAGTTACAATCAGTCACATGTTCATGCTTAACTTTAAGAGGACTGTGAAGTGCAATCCTACCATGTGCCAAGAATGATAAGATCTACAATATTTATGAACAGCCTTAATTACTACCACAAATGTTCACCTAAATTACAGGAAAATTAGAAGTCTGTGTCAAATTGCAACACTTTTAGAAAAATTAGATCTGATTGCTTTTGCTTCAATACCTTTTATCCTGGGTCCCCAGAAAGCAAATTCTAATGCAAAAGTTCTGTGTTACTAAAAATTTTAGGAAGTGTGAAATTACACAGTAGCAGAGAAGAGGGAAAACAGAAATAAGGTAGGAGAATAAGAAGAGTAAATATGAGAAAATGCATTACTATATGGTCACTGATGGGTATCCAGCCCAACAGATTGATTAATTTTTTTGTGCCACCTTCTGAAAAGTTATATAAACTATTGCAGTGCAGGACCCTGTGGCAGACAAAGAAGAAGAATTTATGCACTGGTTCCTTTCTCACACTGACCTAATTTTATTCCAAGGTTCATTTAATCCCTTGCACTATAATTTGTGCAAACATAGCCTCTGATTGTGTCCCGTGGCACTTCATGTCTCATCCACAATGGAGAATTCCAGGAGCAGAAGTTTAGAGGCAAGTGATTTGAGCATGTGATAAAGTGTTGGATTGCGACTGCATGACATTGGGTAGTTCTCACTTTGATTTAGTTATCAAAGCAAAGGCGAGGATGAAACAAATGGCCATAGGCCCTGGAGATAGGTGAAACTAAGATCTCATGTGGCACCTAAGAGGTTTCTAATACAGCTCCTTTACCCAAAAAGACACAATTATTTTAAAAGCTATCATTTCCCAATCAAAAGTTAAATATCATGGTATTAATATTTGACCAAAATATCTGACCTTGACAGAAAGCTTGGAGAAAACAGACAGGAAGGGGCTTTATTTCCATAATGTCTCTGATAGGAAACTTTTAGAATTTACTGGCATTCAATAAATATTTGTAAATAAATAAACATTTGTAAGTAAATAATGGTTGGCAACAATAATTTTTTTTTTCTAAAGGGAATCTTAACCTGTCATTTTTGGTAGCTAAAAGAAAAAACATAATATTAATAAGTATGTCTGAATCATTTTAATACTCTTCACATCCCAGTCAGTGGGAACGAAAATAGAAAATTCCAAAAGAAAATTTCACAATGTGGTAAGTACATAAAATGGTAGTAATAAATATACTATTATGTGTGCATATTAGGTATGAGAGCAAATGGAATCAACACTACTTCACAGATTCCCACCCCAACTTCAAGCTTTGCTATTTCATAAAAAGTCATTTTTTAAATGAAAATATCATTGAACCTTTTGATTGGCTTTTTTCAGCTTATATGTTTAAATTTTCATTTGACTGTAACTCAACACCTTTGATCCAGAGAGATATGAGGGTCTTTTAATATATAAAGGAACACTTTCTGTTTAAATCTAGCAAATACTTTCACTGGTTGAAGAAAGAAAACAAGATTTTTTTATGATCTAACAGCTGGTAGACAAATAAAGGGAGAATAAGTTTTAATTATACCTTTGAAAGCCCAACACATTTGAAAGCTATTCAGGAATTACATCAGAGATTTCTCAGCATTAACTTGTGTGTGGTTAACAAATGCTAGCACTAATTCTTAAAGGGGAGATAGCCAGACTTTACAACCCACAATACTAAAATTTCCAAGTTTTCAAGTCTTTATAAATGATTTTTTTTCAGGGGTTTTATGTGTCTGTTTTTCCTCTCTCTTTTCCATACTTAAGAATGGCCTAATCAAGAAACCAACACTGTAAATCATCATGCAGCTTTTTCTTTTCCAATTACATCAAAAAACATCGGATGTCAAAATACAGCACACTCAAAAAAGATGAGATTATTATATATTCTACTTTAGATAGGTAGTCAGGGAAAGCAAAAAAAAACAATGAGAAAGAGGTTGATGGTATAAATGGTCTTTTAAAATTCATTCTCTGGCTTGAGAAAAAAAATGTTGCATTTATAGACCAATGAAACAGAATCTAGAGCCCAGAAATAAACTTATGCATACACAGTCAATTAATATTTGACAAGGAAGCCAAAAATACTCAATGTGGAAAGGATAATCTTTTCAATAAATGATATTGGGAAAACTGGATAACCACATGCAAAAGAATGAATGTGGACCACTATCATATACCACTTACAGAAATTAACTCAAAATGGATTAAAGACTTAAATGCAAGACTTGATATGGCAAAACTCCTAGAAGAAAACATAAGGAAAAATCTCAACATTGGTCTTGACAATGATTATTTGATATGACACCAAAAGCATAAACAATAAAAGCAAATGTTAACAAGTGGGATTGCATCAAACTAAAAAGCTTCTGCACAACAAAAATAATCAACAAAACAAAGAGACAAATGAGAACAAAGAGAAAATATTTGCAATTTGTATATCTGATAAGGTGTTAGTTCAAAAATATGTAAGGAATTCATAGAACTCAAGAAAAATCCAATTTAAAAATAGGGGAAAAGAAGAGACATTTTTCCAAAGAAGACTACAGATGGCCAACAGGTATGTGAAAAGATATGCAACATTAGTAATCATCAGGGAAATGCAAATAAAAACCACAATGAAATATCATTTCACATCAATTAGAATGACTATCATGGAAAAAAAAAAGAGAGAAATCAAGTGTTGACCAGGGTGTGGAGAAAAGGGAACCATTGTGCACTGTTGGTAGAAATATAAATTAGTACAGCCACTATGGAAAACAACATGGAGGTGTCTCAAAAAATTAAAAATACAAATGCCAGATGATCCAGCATTCCCACTTCTGGGGATATATCCAAAGAGATTGAAACCAAGATCTCAAAGCAGTATCTGCAGTCTTGTGTTCATTGCATTCTCATGATCAGCATTATTCACATTAGCCACATATGGAAACAATCTAATTGTCTATCAATGGATTAAATGGATAAAGAGAAAATGGATAAAAAACATTATATAGGAGTACCTGAGTGGCTCAGTCAGTTGATTGTCCAACTCTTGATTTCTGCTCAGGTCATGATCCCAGGGTCATGGGATTGAGCCCTGCATAGGGCTCCCTGCTCAGCATGGAGCCTGCTTAAGATTCTCTCTCTCTCTCTCTCTCTCTCTCTCTCTCCCCTGCTCCTCTCCACGACTCACTTGCTCTCTCTCTCAAATTAAAACAAAACAAAATAAAACAAAAAAACATTATGTATAGAGATACATTTCCTGATATTTAAAATCCCCTGATAAATTGTCAGTCTCTTCGTTATTAATCCTCTCACTCATCTTATGTGTGTAGTATGATTCTTTACACTTCCATTTTTAACTTTCTCTTGCATTCTTGGTTGCAACTTAGCACTAGAGAACAATCAAACTTCATATAAGTCATGGCTTTTATGTCAATATGGCCCACTTTTCAAATTTTTTCTACTCTAGAACTCACCTAGAACTTGAAATATTTATTTCATTCAACTCACTCCATATCTTAAACCGGAAAGTAAAGCACAGTTTATTAGGCATATATTAGGCATATATAGCACCTTGAGAGCATCACTTATCGCTTCTATCTTTCTCAATATTAAGCTAGGTTAGGATAGATTTAGTGACTATCAAGCAAGTTTTACAACCTACAACCTGAATCAAAATGAAAAAAAAAAAAAAAAAAGACTAGCACCCATGTAATGTATTTTATGTGGCTAGTTTCAGGTCTTATACACAAAAGTCAGAATGATAACTCAGACAACTGTCATTTAAAAAATATAATTTATAATTTATTTTTTTAAATTTTAAAATCAAAATTTTACATATACTTAAGATAACAAGGTTAATAATGAAAAAAAGTAATCCCTTGTGCCTCTCTGCCCCTTCCCTTTTCCCAGATGTAACAAATTTCAATTCATTTAGCTGTTTCTTTTAATTTTTACCTATAAACTCTTAGTAAAATGATTATAATGTTACTTTTAATTTTTTTATTTGAGTATAATTGACACACAATGTTACATTAGTTTCAGGCATACAACAAAGTGGTTCAAGTTCTATATATATCATGCTATTCTTACCACAAGTGTGGCCACCATCTATCACCATACAACAGTATTACAATATCATTGACTATATTCCCTATTCTGTGCCTTTTATTCACGTGAATTATTCATTCCATAATTGGAAGTCAGGTAACTGTCTTATAATCATTTTCTCACCACTCCATCAAGGTGCTGGCCCCACATCTGCCATCCTTATTTCACATTTTCCAAACATTTACTATTGTCCCCTAAATGTTTCCATTTCTGTACCTTCAAAAATATTGCCATTTTCGGGGCGCCTGGGTGGCGCAGTCGGTTAAGCGTCCGACTTCAGCCAGGTCACGATCTCGCGGTCCGTGGGTTCGAGCCCCGCGTCAGGCTCTGGGCTGATGGCTCGGAGCCTGGAGCCTGTTTCCGATTCTGTGTCTCCCTCTCTCTGACCCTCCCCCGTTCATGCTCTGTCTCTCTCTGTCCCAAAAATAAATAAAAAAGAAAACGTTGAAAAAATATTGCCATTTTCTCTGATATTACAGCAATATCAGGCAAAGAATTGAGTCGAAGACTGGCTGTGCTTTTTAGGAATTTGGAGAAATCTGAAAAAAGAAGTCTTCTGAACTCCTAGTTAGTGTTTTGTAATAATATGTAGAAAAATTTTAATAATATCCCTAAACGATAAAGAATTAGAAAAATTAATTTAAATGATCAAAAGTAATCATTTAGCACATGATACTAAGTCAAGAATCAGCAGAGAGAAGAAAATCCTCTAAACTCAACATGGTAAATCTTTTCTAAGACTATTTTTCAACATAATGCCTTTGTCACTATTTGATCTCTTAGAGAACAGAGACATTTTGTCAGGAATGAAAACATAAAGCAATTTATAAATTGTATATTTTCGAGATTAATGTCTTCCTTATTAGAGAGAAATCAAGTTTTTACTGTAAGTTGAAATAAACATGAAATATAAGATTTTTCAAAAATCCACATTTTCTTTATTTATCTAGAGCCCATAATTTAGAGTGGCTCCATTATAGAGCTGGTATATAGTATCTCTTTCAGCACTTACAATCTCCTCTCTCTCTCTCTCTCTCTCTCTCTCTCCCTCTCCCTCTCCCTCTCTCTCCACTTATTTATTAAAGGAAAAACAAACAGTATACCCATTGGTAAGACTGGATTTCATAATAATTGTCCATTTCTCAAGGTAGACAAATGAAAGAGAAAACATTTGTGGACACTAATAATAATCACCTTTTAAAATTTTACTTAGACAAAACAAGAGTTTGTGTTCTGCTTGATTATGTACTAGCTCTATGACTTTAGGCAAATTACTTAACCTTTCTGAATCTCAGGTTCCTAAAATATAAAATGTATATAATAACTTCTTTTGGATGTTGTAAAGATGAAACAGGTAAACACAAAGCAAGAGGTACAGTGACAGGAACATTAAAAAAAAGGTAGTTTCCTTTCCCCTTATTCTTTCACTTCTATTTGATTCTTCCTTATATATTTTTTTAATTTTTACTTATTTTTTTTTAATTTGAGTATAGTTGACACATAATGTTACATTAGTTTCAGGTGTAAAACATAGTGATTCAACTTCTCTATAGGTTATCCTATGATCACAAGTGTAGCTACCATCTTTCACCATACAATGCCATTATAACACCATTAAATATATTCCCAATGCTATGCCTTTTATTCATGTGACTTTTTTGTTTCCTAACTAGAAGCCTGTATCTTTCACTCCTTTCGACCCATTTTGCCCATTCCTCCACCAATCCTTCTCTGTGGTTCTTCTTCAAAGAAACGTATTATGAGATATATATGTAGAACATATTACTCTTTGTATTTCAAAAAGGTGGAGTGGTTAGAAGCAGGGGTATTGAAATTGAACAGATCTAGTTTCCAGGTTTAGTTTCTTCACTTAGCAGTGTAACTTGAGTCAGTTGCTTAACCTTTCTAAGATGTAGTTTCCTCATCTATAAATCAAGATGGTAATAGTGTTTACTTCTTCAGTTGTTGTTAAATGGGGCAAATAAGAATGCTGACTGCTCCAATAGCTAGAAGTGCTCAATACATGTTAGCTGTTTTATCCTTATTGTTAATAGCAAAATTATTGTTAAAATTACTATTATTTTATATCTATGTTTTCTAATTTCAGCTTAAGGATGAACAAACAACATGTTTATGTAAGGTTCTTTTCAACTGTCTTTTATAGACAGTGGTTGAAGCACTATTTCATCTTTCCTGTCTGACTCATTACTAAAGTACAAATTAGAGAACATAACTAATATAAGGAAGAAATATTGTTTTGGATAATAAAATCTGTGAAAGTGTGAATGAATAATAAGGAAATGTCTTTCCATCAACTGGGTAAGTTCTTCTGAGGTTGGATTACATGAGGCAGACCACATGAAAGGCTTTTTTGTAGTCCCTTCTCTCTTCCAAAATAACAGTATCCAAATCTAATCTAAGAACAAAATAGAGCGCTAGGCTTGGAATCTACTTACCCAGGAGGATCCCTAAAAATTATGGTGCACACCTGGTTCCATGAGATGTCACTGTTGCCACCACTGGATCCAGATATCACAGCTCTCCACTGTTTATCACCAATTTTGGGAACTGGGCAACATCAGTAGAACCAGTGCCTCATGGATTATTTCAGATAATGGGCAGTTAAAAAGAATAACCAGATATTTACATAGTAGAGTCTCATCTGGTTATTTTGAATGTTTATGCCTAATGCTCATGCTATTTGTTTCCTTCCTTCAACAGCATTCCCTGCTCCCACCCAATCTTATTGAGTGGATGTTGTACTGAAAAAATCCTTTTTCTGTTAATTCATATCTTACCATCTCTTGTCTCTCTAAATCTCTACTTCTTTTTTTTTTTTTTTTAAATAGGCTCCACATCCAAGGTTGGGCTTGAACTCATGACACCTGAGATCAAGAGTCACATGCTCTACCAACTGAAACAGGCAGGCATCCCTAAATGTCTACTTCTTGTCTAAATCACTGAGACAAGAGTAAAACTATGTATTTTGCATGGGGTAGTGGCGGCAATGAGCTTGCCCATTAAATAAGCCTAATATTTGTTCTCTCTCTCTTTAATGAACATGGATAAATATTATACTATAGTCTAACAACTTTAGTAGCTAAGTGAAGTATATAGTGAAGTCAAGGTAATAACATAAGGAAAAGGAACAATGGGTCTAAATTCACCTTGGTAGGAAATACAGGCAACACCCAATATGAGCATAAGTAATTCATGGTCCCTAATCTCAAAGCATTCACCAAAACAACACATTTCACAAGTGGAGTGAG
Source organism: Panthera uncia (assembly GCF_023721935.1). Lineage (NCBI taxonomy): Eukaryota > Metazoa > Chordata > Mammalia > Carnivora > Felidae > Panthera > Panthera uncia. Next base: position 76,485,599 of record NC_064817.1, read on the forward strand.
TATGATGTGGTAGGCTGCACTGAAGTGTGAAATAGATACTGGTCTCCTGGTGCTGCTGAATGCACACAAGGGAAAATGCAACTTAGAGACAACACACAGCAAGCCTTTTTTAATCAGTCATTTAGACTTCAGCAGTAAGAAACACAGTATAACTGTTGGACTGTAGTAAGTCCATACTCCTATTGCTGACAGAGCTTGCCTTCATAACTAGAAATCTTTAGAGCCCTCCAAAGAGCCACAGAATTCCATGCTGTCATGGCCAATCATTCTGAACTATACAGTCCTTAAATGTGCACTGGAATTTCAAGGTGATGAACTGACTGTTTAATTAAGCAGGAAGTTAGAAAATAAGAGATTTGGTCTGATTATGCCAAAAGACAGAATTAACACCCCCAGAAAATCTGAACACTTTTAAGGAATTTATGGAACAGAAGGTACCTACCTGATTGCATGTTGAGGAATTTTTCTGATGTGACAGCAAGTGAGAGGAAAGGAAAGGGTAGTGACATGCTATTGGGAGAAAGACATCAAATTTTACTTAGGAGGCTTATAATTTGAAATCATGCCACTTTATTTGATTGCATTGTTGTCAGTTTAGCTTTAACTGAGGGAAAATAAGTGTCATTTTCTCCCATTTTTGATCATTAGCCCTTATATATATAACCTTTTTTCTCTAAGATTCTCTTTAAAAGTCATAAAGGTGGAAAGGTAGTAGCTCCCAAAATACTTCTACTCATTTTTTTCATAGTATAGCAAAGAAAAAAACAATTTTTAAATTTTTTAACGTTTATTTATTATTGAAAAACAGAGAGAGACAGAGCATGAGCAGAGGAGGGGCAGAGAGAGGGAGACACAGAATCTGAAACAGGCTCTAGGCTCTGAACTGTCAGCACAGAGCCTGACACAGGGCTTGAACTCACAAACCGTTAGATCATGACCTGAGCCGAAGTCGGATGCCCAACTGACTGAGCCACCCAGGCGCCCCAAGGAAGAAAAAATCAATATTTATTTATTTTTTTTTTTTTAATTTTTTTTTCAATGTTTTTTATTTATTTTTGGGACAGAGAGAGACAGAGCATGAACGGGGGAGGGGCAGAGAGAGAGGGAGACACAGAATCAGAAACAGGCTCCAGGCTCTGAGCCATCAGCCCAGAGCCCGACGCGGGGCTCGAACTCACGGACCGCGAGATCGTGACCTGGCTGAAGTCGGACGCTTAACCGACTGCGCCACCCAGGCGCCCCAAAAATCAATATTTAAAGCCAGCATGTTATAAAGGGAAAAGAAGGATCATCACAAGATCATTAGAATATTGCAATGAAACTTAGTCTTCCCAGGTGATGGTCATTTGTTACTCTTTTGAAACCAATAACTAGTTAATGTACAACCTCTTCTCTATATTCCCAGTATAACATGGGATTTTGTATTGTAGTGGCATGAAGAAAGCTTACTACATACTCTAAGTCATTAGTGGAAGTTTTTAGTGAGTTATATGAGGAAAAAAAGGTCTTTTTTTCTTAACCTCATCTCATATCCTCCATATTCCTCTAAACCCTGGTTATAATCTTCCCACATTTTAATTTCTATTGCCACCATCTTGGTCCACCCCTTAAATGCAACAATTTCCATATATCCAATATGCTCATTGGAATTTATTGTTGACATAGTTGCCCAAGAAGTACTAGCCTTTATTATGATTTCTTATCCTCAGAAATATTCAATAACTTCTTACCACCAATTAAAGTCCACATTCCTTAGTCAAAGTTTTCCATAATTTTATCTTTGACTATCTGTACATCCCATTTCCCACAGGATGGTACTTCTAAATAATTCAAACTAAAATAACCACTTTTCCAATGCTAATGCATTTTTATATAGAAATTTAGAAGCATGCTGAAAATTGACTCTCTATGAAGCTTTTTCTAATGCAATTGCTACTTTCTCTACACTCCAGTAGCATCCTATTTGTAACATTCTTATAGCACTAGCACACTATGACTCATATTAGTTATTAATTTAGTCAACAATATGCTTTAAACATAGTCATTGAATAGTAGCTATTTATTGGATTGATAAATGAGTGAATGTATTTTCAAAGACCATTAACTATGCCTATCTTTAGACCAGATACATCAAGAAGACAGGTTATTTCTCTCATTGGGATAATCCTGGCACTGGTTTTCAGGAGGTACTGAACAATGGTAGGCTATTTTCCTAGGATCAGACATAAAGCTGAAATATTATTAATTTGTATTAATACTTGACATGTGATGAAATTTCAGCATTAGTGTGATGAAAACTAGAAAAATGATTCACATTTGAAGATACACGTATCCTTTCTATTTTTTCTATTGATAGAGTAACAGTATAGCTAAAATCAGTATTATGAGGCATTACAAGTTGAGGCAGGTCCCACATTGCAAGCTACATAATGTATTTAGGGTTTTCTTTTTTCCATTTAATATATACATAAATATCCATAGAGCTGACTGCATTATAGATATAGAACTGACAGTTATTCTTTCCATTTATGAAAGCTTTCACTTTGAAAATCTATAAATCAGGTGTACGAGGGTCTTTTTCAAGCTTTTTCCTTTTAAGCTGTATCATTAACAAATACTTTTTTTTTGCAACTAATAGTCCTTCTGGGATGTATTGCAATGGGAAATAAAAGATCAAAACACATCTGTGCAAAAACCCACAAAAAACAACCAACAAACAAACAATAACAAAAACAAAAAAATTCACTTGTTTTCAGGGCTTAGTGCATCTACTTCCAAAAACTATAGATTATCAGACAGTGACAACACAAATAACTGTGTCTAGATCAAGTTCACAAATAGAAATCACACAACTTTTATTTTGTAACAAGTACACACTGTCACGTGGAGGATAAAAGATGTGCTCCCACTAAGAGCAAGGGTACATTTTCTCCTTAGAGCAATTATTCAATATGATAAATTTATGATGGCTTCAAAGTCATAACCTCTGGGAATCAACCATTGCTCATGTATGCTGAGTTATTTTTTGCAGTACACCAAAGTACTTTTCTTCATATTTCCATTTTGCTATCATCATAACATTATTGAATGCCCATAACATACATAACATCATACTAAGAAGTCAAAGAGTAAAAATGAGGGCAAATTGAATCCATCCAAACTTGTTTTCCCAGTCACAAATATGAGGGTCACAATATTATTTACTGAGACACTGGGATAGAATTTAAGGGAATTTATTCTAGTAGGCCTATTCTCTTGCTTCCAAACCTAACCCATGACCTCAAGGATCTCTGTTGTTCCCCACAAGACTGTGTATATCAAGAAAAAACATATTTGTAAAGAAATAATTAAATTCATACTTTTTTGTGGGTAGGTGATCTCATGCACCCCCCCCCATATCTTTAATACCACCAGTGGATCATTGACTTCTAAATTCCACCTACTGTATACCTCTCTTCCATGCACTCAAAGCTTACAGTTTTAACTGCCTACTAAACAATGCTTACTGAATATCCCACAACTACTTCAAACTCACACAGCATAAACAGAACTCTTCCTCTTTCCTCATCAAACTTCCTTTTTATTTTATATTATCTGCTCTATGATATACATATAGATATAAATACAGATAGAGATATGTTATGTATTCAGTTTCCCAAGTTATAAATCTGACATACCTCATCAACTAATTATTAAGTCCTATCAAATCTATTTTCTAAATAGATCTATAACTGATCTTTTTAGTATTTAGTTCCTGTATGTGCAAGGTACTATATTGGATACTGGAGTGGAGGTCGAAATAGAAAAGCAAAGAAAGTTTTTGAAGAAGATGTTATTTTTTTATTATTTTTTAAAAATTCCATGGTAGTTAATATAAAATATTATATTCGTTTCAGGTGTACAATGTAGGGATTCAACAGTTCTATACATTACTCAGTGCTCATCATGATAAGTATACTCTTGAATACCCATCACCTATTTCATCCATTCCCCTACCCACTTCCCCTCTTATAAGCATCAGTTTGATCTCCATAATTAAGACTCTGATCCTTGGTTTGTTTGTCTCTCTTTTTTTTTCCTTTGATCATTTGTTTTGTTTCTTAAATTTCACACATGAGTGAAATCATATGGTATTTGTCTTTCTCTGATTGACTTATTTTGCTTAGCATAATACTCTCTAGCTCCATCCATGTTATTGCAAATGGGAAGATTTCATTCTTTCTTATGGCTGAATCATAGTCCAGTGTGTGTGTGTGTGTGTGTGTGTGTGTGTGTGTGTGTTTGTGAAAGAGAGAGAGAGGTATATGAAGGTCCCTTTTTCTCCACATCCTTGTGAACACCTGTTGCTTCTTGTGTTGTTGATTTTAGCCATTCTGACAGGTGTGAAGTGACATTTTATTGTAGTTTTGATTCGCATTTCCTTAATGCAAGTGATGTTCAGCATTTTTTCATGTGTCTCCTAGTCATCTGCATGTCTTCTTTGGAGAAATATCTGTTCATGTCTTCTGTCTATTTTTAATTGGATTATTTGTTTTTCGGTGTTGAGTTGTATAAGTTAGTTAATTATAAGTTTTGGATACTAACTTTTTATCAGATATGCCATTTGAAAATATCTTCTTACATTCAGTAGGTTGTCTTTTAGTTTTGTTGGTTGTTTCTTTTGCTGTGTAGAAGCTTTTTTTTATTTTGATGTAGTTGCAATAGCCTATTTTGGGTTTTCTTTATCTTGCCTCGGGAGATATATCTAGAAAGATGTTGTTATCACCAATGTCAGAGTAAACACTGCCTGTACTATCTTTTAGGATTTTTATGGTTTCAGGTTCACATTTAAGTCATTAACCCACTTTGATTTTATTTTTGTGTATGGTGTAAGAAAGTGGTCCACTTTCACTACTTTGCTGTCCAGTAGAAAACAAAATATTTAAAATTGAAAATTTGTCAGACACCTTCAACTCAATATGTCTAAAATCTGACTCATTTCTCAATTATTATCCTTTCCTCCATCATTTACTGCCAAAATCTATTGTTTGAATAAGTTTCCAATCTCATTTTCTTTAAAAATTTTTTTTTAACATTTATTTATTTTTGAGATAGAGAGAGACAGAGCATGAACGGGGGAGGAGCAGAGAGAGAGGGAGACACAGAATCAGAAGCAGGCTCCAGGCTCTGAGCCATCAGCCCAGAGCTCGACGTGGGGCTCGAACTCACGGACCGCGAGATCGCGAGATCCTGACCTGAGCTGAAGTCGGACGCTCAACCGACTGAGCCACCCAGGCGCCCCTCCAATCTCATTTCCAATTAATGGCTCTATAATGATGCAGTAGCCAAGTTAAATAATTCAGAATCCTTTATCAGATTAAAAAGTTTAAACTTCATCCTGTAGGAGATGGAGGACTATTGAAAGCTTATAAAAGTATGATATTATAAGATTTTTTAATCACTCTGGCAGTGGTGTGAATAACAGTTTAAGGGAAAGACTAGAGAGTGAGAAACCTTTAAGAGACTATGGTAATAGTCTTTTACAGAAATGATGGGAGCCTGAATTAAGGTAATGCAATGGAAATGAAAATAAAACTTATTTCACTTGGAAATTTTATACAGTATTTAAGCTATATGCTGTATTCTCCAATCAAACATGATTTCCTCTAAAGGGTTTTCAGTTAAATTTTTAGAAAATTAAAGATGATACTATGCGGGGGCAAGGTATTTATTTTAAGAATTCCAAATATATTATCATGTAGCAGGAGAAAATCTACTGTGACAAAATGGAATGTTTTAAAAAGTTCCAGTAAAAATTATGTTCCATCCATTGATTCTTTGGAGATTCACTGAGAATCACTTGATGGATCAACAACTACCACATATACACTGGACTTTGAGGTGAAAGACAAGTGGCACAAATAAAATTAACTTGTAACTGAGAGAAAGATCACGGCATTGAAGATAACAATTTTCTATGAGAGGTGTTCAATGAAAACAGTGGAAAATTTAAGAAAAGAGTAAATATGGATAGCTTAGGGAAAAAAATAATTCCCTGTGTTAATGCAAAAGAAATTTTTGTTTCTTCACAGAATAATTTTGAGCAGAGCTTCTAGAGTAGCTAACAATTATATTCTTACTATGTTTCCAGGTCTTTTATAAGCAATTTAAACATTTTAGCCATTTGCTTTCCATAACAAAAACTGTAAAGTAAATTCAGCTATTGTCTTCATTTTATGGAGAACAAAACTGATATCAGAACAGTTATGCAAACCCAAGATCAAACATTCCTGTGTGGAGGACAGGACTAAAAATTTATTGCAGAAATTTCCCTCTCATATAAAAGGAACTTCTTGCTCTAAGTAAATGGCTTTTATAGGTTTCTAACAATAATAACTATCATGTATGGAACAGTAAATGCATACCAGACACTGTGCTAAAAAATTACATAGATTTGTTCATTTAATCTCCACAACAATTCTATGAGATTTTTTTTTCATTCCCATTTTACAGATAAGGAAATAGTACCACAAAGATCTTAAAACACTTGTTCAAGGCCATACAGCTGGTAAGTGATTCAGTAGCTAATTAAATTCAAGTTTGTTTAGAGTTCACACTCTTAGCCACTATGCTCCACTTTATTTTTAGCAGCAAGAGACAGTTCAAAGAGCATCAGAGTGAGACACATTGATTGGCTGAAGTGCTACAGAGCTTTTTGCTAAGAGTATATATATTCTAAAAAGTAAGCCAGTCATCAAGTATGCAATGGATTTTGAGATCAATAGAAACTTTTACAGAATAAGAATCAAGTTGGGGCTCATACCAGAAGAATCTCTAACGACTATATTCTTCTGTCAATTTACATAGAGCCATATTGTCTTCAGGATAACCATACATAAGCAAAATCCAGCCCAAATGCAAATTTGATATTCAGTCAATTTTAATAAAGAAGAAAAAATTAACATTTATTTGGCACTTTTCTTCTTCAGTCCTTTCCACAAACTGTTACCTTCAGTATCTAATCCAACAGAATTGGATAAATAATCATACTAAAACAAAAGGAACAAGAATAGAAAAGGCTTGCAGCTTTTATCCCAGGACTTCAAAGCATGTTACAACTATCAATTAATATTCACATAAGTCTTCTGAAGTAAGACTATTTTCATATGAAATTAACAGAGGGATAAGCTGAAAGACAGTTACCTAACTAGTGACTGACACCCAGGGAAGAGAAACAGAAATCTTGGGTCCCAGTCCTGATATTCTGCCTTTTGCACACCAAATACATCTATCTATTAAAAACCTCATTACTAGTATTGATTTTGATTTTGTGATTAGCTAAGAAGGTAGATAATAATCACTTTTAGGTTATATGTATATGACTATAATATACCAAACATTTTATAGAATTTAAACTGAGTTTGAAATTTGATGTGATTGTACATCTGGTCTTTTTATTTAGTGTGTGTTGGGGTGTGGAGGACAGGACTAAAAAATTTATCTGTAGGTGGTTCTGGAAAGAGGATACTATGCATAAATTATTGTTAGTATCTGTGTTTATATATACATATAGACATACATATATGTCACACTAAAGTTCTGCTCTATTTATATCATGCCAAGAGAAAAATATTTAACTCTAAGTAAATTACTGTGCAATGCAAAAAGAAATAATACAAACATTCACTGGCAGTAACTGAATTTGTGAAATCTTCTAACATTGTTGGAAATAGCCTACTACAACAATTATCCTAAATTTCTGTTACAGTTAACAGCTTTTATGAGAACATTAAGGGAATGCAACAATCTTCTTGTGTTTGCAGGCATCATTTCATGTTCCAAAGGCTAACCTAGATCTTATTGGTTTTTTTAAAGATTTGCAATAATTGCCCATTGTGAAGTGATTTAGGGACTACGAACACTGTAAAAGTAATTATGAAACAGTATATTTAAATCATAATAATATGAAGTTTGAAGGGCTATTTGTGAATATTAAATGAGATAGTGTATTTAAAGTAGCCTATCAGAGTGCCTAGCACATGGTGGAAACTCAAAAACTTAAGTTTCTTTTTTAATTTTATACTACATGATGGATCCTGAGCTATCATCAACCTTATGAAAATTGATGTAAGTGAAGGAAAAATTTCTATTAATTTCTGGAATGAACTAGCTCTTAATAAGCTATTTCATTTCACTCCTGGAATATGATAGATAGATAGCCCTATGGTCTTCTGAGACATCTTGATTTGAGGGGAAGCAGGGAATAACTGTCACTGGTTCCTAGCTATATTCATTCCTTTTTTAAAAAATCAAAGGGAAGTATTTGAGATAGTTACTATGCATAGACCAATGAATCTATGAATGTCTGGCTTCAAGATGAATATTAAGAGGATAAATGGATAGCAGAATGGACCTGTGTACTTCTAGAACAAACTCAGTCTCTTCCAAGCATGACAAGTTGCTGCACAGATAAAATTCTTTAGTCCTGTTGGCTGTAGGTAAGCTGGTCATTGCTGTCTACTATAGTGAAACTTTCTGTTGGAGGCAAATTTTGCTTCAGTTCCTGTTTTTGTTACTTTATGTATACTCTACTGATAACTTACAGTATTTTGATTCATTGCCTGGATATGAACTCTGCCTTTTATTTCTCTTGCTTTTGGCTCCCTGCCTAGCATTAACTTTTGACATTATCCTAACTCCTGGTATTTTATTTTCCTTGGATTCTAATACACTTAAAATCTTTTTACTCAGGTCCTAATTTCTTCTATGCCTTTCCAGTTTTGGTTTACGTTTCTATTTCTCGGTTCCACTGAAGGCCAATATGATATGTACTTACTTTGTAATGCAGAAAGCAATACAATCCATAAACTGCAATACAGTTTCAGACACAGTGTGGGCGAGAAAAGTTAAAGGATTAGACTTGATCTGTCAACTTAGATTCTATATAATTAAAAGGAAACATTACATGTCTTAGTGCAAAGGATGAAGATTTCTCACCTCCACATTTTGAGTTCCTTCATTGCTAGATGCCTCATGTCTATATTACCCAACTTGAAATACATATATGATATTATTGCCTATCAGTAGTGAAGGTATTTTTTAAACTGGCAATTTGCAATTTCATAAAGAGAGAGATGGAAGTCTCCTGTTTTGCAACCTATAAGATTTTTGTTACTCTTATAATGTCACTGACCAATAACATCTCAGTAGAAGAGTTTCATAACCTGAAACTGCATCCTTCATCAACATTGTTGAGACTGCCACTCCTGTGGCATGAGTGTGCCCTTCTTGAGAAAATTCCTTTAACCTGAAATAAAAAAGACTGACAGAAATTCTTTTTTTTTCTCAAAAGGGAGATATTTTTCCTCTTAATCATGTGTTATTAACCCCCAGACGGAAAGGCCAATAGATGATTAAATGACCAAATTAAAGTTGTGTCATGCAGAAACCAGCATTTTAGAGTCAGTACTTGCTGATCTATCTGTTGGGAAGAACTTTCTGGGAGACATTTAGCTTGGAAAAAAAATCCAGTGCCTGCCTTTGCTATGCCTTGCAGGCTCCTGTGTTCTGAATATATTGCTAATTGCTTTGTAAGTCATTTATTATTTCCTGCATTCTTGAAATTGTTTGATATTTTGAAAGTGGGGGAAGGGAAAATATGCAGTAACCATGGCTCTAGAGACTTGGAACTTGAGGGACAGCAATCTGCTTACTTTGTTTTGCAGTTATTTTTTTTCCTGCAGATAAACAGATTGTCAATCTTCTGTTGCTCAGTTCACATTCTAATGTCTTTTCTGCTTTCCTTTGTGAGATATTTCTCAGTGGTATCTCTACTTTGGTCCTGTATCCTAAAAGTTTATTTTCTTTAGAGTTTTCTGTTCATCACAGGGGAAATCCCACTACTTCCTTTATCCTGGAACTCAGAAAACAAATGGGAAATCATTCAACTCCATTGCCTCTAATTCTTATTAAATGTTTACCTTTTGCATTCTTTCTTTTTTTTAATTTAAAACAAATTAACGATTATTTATTATTGAGAGACAGAGAGAGACAAAGTATGAGCATGAGAGGGGCAGAGAGAAGAGGAGACACAGAATTTGGAGCAGGCTCCAGGTTCTGAGCTGTTAGCACAGAGCCCGACCAAGAGCTCGAACTCACAAACCGTGAGATCGTGACCTGAGCCAAAGTCAGATGCTTAACCAACTAAACTACCTAGGCGCCCCACATTTTACATTATTTCTAAGGATTCCAACCTAAACTGAGGAGCAAAACAAAATTGCAGATTTGCTGGAGGAGGTTTAACTTAATAGATAATGAATCTCTGGAATAGTATCCTTCCTTCCTCCTTTCTTTACTTCTTTCCTTCTTTTTTTTTTTCCTTTCCTCTTTATTTCTTAACTCCCTTTCATCTTTTGTGTCTCCCTTTAGCAAACGTTAACTATCTCAGGGCCTATTATTTGCCATGTACTGGGGTAGGTATTGAGAGTACAGAAAATAATAAAACGAGAACCTGAAGACTTTGTGCATAGACACTGGTATATCTATTTAAAAGGAAAATACATAGATACTGATATAACTATTTGAAAGGAAAATACAACCGAATAAGGTGTTTGGAAATGGATGATGATTGTCATAGCAAATAAGAAGGGAATAAAAATAAATAATTAAGAGATTAGAATCAAGGTGAAATTTACCCTTAGAGGAAAGTTCTATACAACAAAACCTAAAAAAGTAAGAATGTTGTATGGGATATGAGGCCCAATTGAAATATGCTCATGAGGCAGTCAGCAAATTATGCACCAAGAGAATTTGGCAATCAAAATCATAAAATCCTAAAGTTGAAATTATCTTTAGGGATCATATAACTTTACTAAGTAATGTAAAATTTGTCTTTTTTTTTATTCAGCCAGTTTATCCAGAAACTATTTATGGGAGTCTCTTTAGTTATCAATCTTTAGGATAAAAAAAAACAAAAACAAAAAACACTTGTATGGCTCAATCTAAGAATTCCTGTATGTTGGGACTCAATTTGAACATAATACAGTCATTCGTTTAAACACATAATATTATGCTGGAAGAAGAATTAGAGGGGGAATTAAGTACTCATTTTAGGGAAATTCAAAAAGCTTATACTTTATTAGGAGAGGTAAGTTATATATTAAGTTGAATCATGTAAATTCTGCTTAAGAGAGCCAAAAAAAAATGGTTGAATATCAACAATTTGATGTAGTTCAACTTAATACTAAAATACAAAGACACAAAAAAGGAAGCATAACTAACATAAGTGAGCTGCAAAAACAGTACCTTGATAGATCAGAATAAGGGAGAAAATATTGGTAAGTCAATGGGCAGGGAGGTATGGTCAGGGAGAACAGGTTATAGAAACCTGTGTTGATAAGGGAGTTTTTTGGTTAGCTTTTAAAAATATGTGTACAATTTTTATGTACAGAGATACAGGAGTAAGAGGACAACAGGAACAAAAGTACGGAATTAATAAAGTATGTATACTTTACAGTAAACAACAGGTAGTTTAAATGGAATGAGAAGCAATAGCTATGAAGGTAAATCATGGGATATAATATTAGAATCGAAAGTGGAGACAAGACCATAAATGATCTGGCACACCAGAAGCACATGGTGTATTAATTGTAAGTATACTTGGTACTGTAGAAGATTCAGTATTCTGAAAATGATCTAAATAAAATAGAGCTGCTTATCCATTGATACATTTGACAAATGGGTAAGTTTAGTTTCCCTCCAAAATCTTCAGCATCTTTTTTTTTTAAATTTTATTCCACATCTAGGCACTTAATTTTCTTCTGTTTCATCCATTTCTTCCATTAAAATGAATTTTCATTCAGAAATGTTTTCAATGATTTCATTCACAATGAAGTATATATGAGCAATATAGCTTTGTATGCCACTTCTGCTCCTAACTCATAGCTCAAAATTGCCAATTGGTTAGTTGCTTATAAGATTGGCAGTAGACACTTCACCAGAAGTATAAGAACTAGGGGACTGGTATATATGGCTTTTATTTAACCATTAGTCATTACAGTATTAACTACAAAGCCATTGGACTCATGAGGGAAACTACCATGGAAAAAAGAATCACATGCAAAATTTCAGAATTCTATTAAAAGAGACCTTAGAGTTCAGTTGGCTCAACTTTCCAAACAATTATTTGAGCTTTCTAAAACATCCCTATCAAGTGGTCAGTCAGGTTTTTCTTGAATATCTTTTGAGATGGAGTACAAAAAGATGATACTCATCAAGGCAGCAAATTCCATTTCCAATTCTAACTGTTATTGTTAATATTTCTTATGCTAAGCCTGAATTTGCCTGCCTAGACCCTGAGTTCATTGGCCAGAGGCCTATTTTCTATGGTGACAGAAAATAAGCTTACTACTTATTCCAAAGGACACCCTTCTAAATATTGAAAGATACCACATGGCCACTGTGTCTCCTTTTCCCAGAATGAAGAATCAATTTCTTTAACTTTAAACTTTATTCTTTACTTCTTTATTTTAAAGTTTAAAAAATGATTCCAATATTCTTTATTCTACTTGATTCTATTTTGGACATCTCCAGCCTAGCCTGCCCAAGACCCTTTAAGTCAATCTAAAAATCATAGAGTAGGGGTACCTGGGTGGCTTGGTTGAGCATCTAATGCTTGATTTTGGCTCAGGTCATGGTCCCAGGGTCTGCACTGAGCATGAAACTGCTTAAGATTCTCTCTCTCTCTCTCTCTCTCTCTCTCTCTCTCTTCCAGCTCTCTCAATCTCTCTCTCTCTTTCTTTTTCTCTCTCTCTCAAATAAAAAAGAGGGGGAAATAAAAAAAATCATAGAGTAGAAAAGGTCAAGGCTTCCAATCATTTATAAACATGTACTTTGGGGATATAATAAAAACGCTTTCTATTATATCCAGGAAATTTATATGCCAAGATCAATGCCAGAGAGGTTTATTATGTTATTTTCTAGGTGTTTTACAGCTGCAGGTCTTATGTCTAAGTCTTTTATTAATTTGGAATTCGTTTTTGTGAGTGATAAAGAGTCCAGTTTCATTCTTCTGCATTGTGGTTACCCAGTTTTTCTAACACCATATATTGAAGAAAATATCTTTTCACTATTGAGTATTTTTTTTGCTTTTTATTGTCAAATATCAGTTGATTGTTTATGCAGGGGTTTATTGCTGGAATCTAGATTTTGTTTCATTAATTTGTATGTCTATATTTATGCCAGTATTATACTGTGTTGACTACCACATCTTTGTATTACAGTTTGAAATCATGAAGTGTGATATTTCTGGCTTTCTTCTTTCCTCAGAATTGCTTTAGCTATTCTTGGTATTTTTGGTTCCATACAAATTTTAAAATGTTTTTTTTCTATTTCTATAAAAGTTGTCATTGGCATTTTTATTAGGATTGAATTAAATCTATAGACGGCTTTGAATAATGTGGACATTTTGATAACTTTTATTCTTCCAATCTATAAACATGATATATCTTTCCTTTTGTTTCTCTATTTCAATTTCTTTCATCAGTCTTATAGTTTTCAGTATATAGTATTTTACCTCCTTGGATTGATTTAGTCCTAAGTATTTTTTATTGTTTTTGACATTATTGTGAGTGGTATTGTTTTCTAAATTTCCTTTTTAGGTGTTTTGTGGTCAGTGCATAGAAATTCAACTGTTTTCTCTATGCTGATTTTGTGTTCTAGGGCTTTACTGGATTTATTAATTAGTTATAACAGGGTTTTTTTTTGCTATCCTTTTTAAGATTTTTTATAAACAAGGTCATATTGTGCAAACAAAGACAATTTTACTTCTTTTTGTATCTGGATGGCCTTTATTTCTGTATCTTGCTTGATTGCTGTAGCTATGATGAATAGGAGTGGTTAAAAAAAATCCTTCTCTTCCTCCTTACCTCAGAGGAAAATCTTTCAGTCTTTCACCCCTGAGGATGATGTTGGCTGTGAAATCTTGGTCTTGGCAGCAACTTCCTGGATATGACACCAGAAACATAAGCAACACAAACAAAATTAAATAAGTATGACTATATTAACCTAAAATACTCTACACAGCAAAAGAAACCATCAACAAAATAAAAAGGCAATTTATGGAACTGAAGAAAATATTTGCAAATCAAGTATCTAATAAGAAGTTAATGTCTAAAATATATTTTAAAAATTCATACAACTCAATGCCAAAAAAAATATAAATTTGATTTCAAAAATGGTCAGAGGATCTTGGGAAATGGCAGAGTAAAAGGTTCTTCATCTCACTTTCTCCCACAGACCCATCAAAGCTGAAACTGAATATAGTGTAACTCACTCTGAAAATGAAGAGTAGCAGAATAGGTCTTCCACAACTAGAGACATAATTAAAAAGCCATATCATGAAGGGCAAGAGTGGCAGAGATGCAGCCAGGAACCAAACCTCAAAATGTTGACCTACAGGTGGGAGAGATATCACAAGCATGGAGGTCCTCCTTCAGGAGTGAGAATATCAAACCCTAAATTAGGCATCCCATGCCCTGGAGAACTGGACTGGGAAGATAAGCCCCCATAATGTCTTCCTTTAAAAATCATCAGGGATTACCTCAAAGAGGCTTGAAAATCTGTGGGGCAAAACTTTGGTTGAGCCAGAGGGCTTTCAGAACCTGAGATTCAATCCTTAAAGGGAAAGCACACTATATCATTTACTGTGAGACCCAGAACAGAGGCAGCAGTGTGAAAAGTGCCTGTTATACAAGAAGGAGATTGATTAATTTTAAGCATGTACCAAAAGAGCATGTATCTGTAGAATTTGCTCCAGGAATGGATGTTTCGGCAGGTACCATTTAAAATAAATCTCCTTCAGCCTAGCTGGCCTAATGCTGGTGGGATCCAGTTTTATCTCCATTGACCTTACTACCACTGCTCACCTTACCCAAACATTTCCTTTCATACCCAATATACCCAACACCCTCCCTGGAAAGTGCCCTTACAAAGCACTTTTGCCTTGCCACAAGGGCAGGCAGCCCCAAATGGGACTGGAGCCCTCTCAAAACCAGCTCCATTTAAGGTAGGGTGGGGCAATCCCCACCCACCAGCATGCTTGCACAGTTGTGCTCATTCAAAGTAATGCTCATAAAGATGTTTTTGGGGCTTAGGAGAAGACTGGAAGATTTCAGTGCAAACTTAAATAGATAGAAAATATAAAAACAATCAGAGATGAAGAATACAATAACTAAAATGAAAAATACACTAGAAGGAATCAATAGCAAACTGGAGGATAATGGATCAGTAATTTAGAAGAGAGGATAGTGAAAATATCTCAAGTTGAACAACAAAAAGAAAAATAATTTTTAAAATGAGGATAAATTAAGAGAAATCTAGATAGCATCATGTATAATAGTATTCACATTATTGGGGTTCCAGAAGGAAAAGAGAAAAAGACAGGGGCAGAAAAGTTATATGAAAGAAAATAGCTGAAGGGCACCTGGGTGGCTCTGTCGGGTGGGTGTCCGACGTCAGCTTAGGTCATGACCTCGTGGTTCATGAGTTCTAGCCCCACATCAGGTTTTGTGCTGACAGCTCAGAGCCTGGAGCCTACTTTGGATTCTGTGTGTCGCTCTTTCTGTGCCCCTCCCCTGCTCACTCTCTCTCTCTCTGTCAAAAATAAATAAACATTGAAAATTTAATACAAAAAGAAAGAAAATAGCTGAAATTTTCTTTAATCTGGGAAAAGAAACAGATATTCAGGTCCAGAAAGCACAGAAAGCCCCAGCAAGATGAACCCAAAAGGGTCTACACCAAGACACATAATAATTAAAATGTCAAAAAATAAATTGGGAATTTTAAAAACAAAAACAGAAAAGAAAATAGTTATGTACAAGGGAAACCCCATAAAGCTATCAGTTAATTTATCAGCAACATGTTTGCAGGTCAGAAGGAAGTGGCATTATATTCAAAGTTCAGAACAGAGAAATGTCTGTTCATGACATCTGCCCATTTTTTACTGGATTATTTGTTTTTTGACTGTCGAGTTCTATAAGTTCTTTACATGTCTTGGATATTAACCCCTTATTGGAAATTCCATTTGCAAATATCTTCTCTCATTCAGTAGGTTGCCTTTTAGTTGATTGATTCCTTCACTGTACAGAAGCTTTTGTCAACAGATACATGAAAATATATTCAATACCATTCAGCATCAGGGAAATTCAAAGCAAAGCAACAATAAGATATCATCTCAGGCAGGATGGCTAAAATTAATAACACAGAAACAACAGATGTTGATGAGGATGTGGAGAAAGAGAAACCCTCTTACACTGTTGGTGGGAATACAAACTGGTGCAGCCACTTTGGAGAACAGTATAGAGGTTCCTCAAAAACTAAAAATAGAGCTACCTTATGATCCAGTACTTGCACTACTGGGTATTTACCCCACCCCCCCCAAAAAAAAACACTAATTCAAAGGTATATATGCGCCTCTATGTTTATTGAATAATTATTTACAATAGCCATATTATGGAAGTAGCCCCAGTGCCCATAGATATGTGAATGGATAAACAATATGTGATTACACACACACACACACACACACACACACACACACAGACATACACAATGGAATACACATGAAGTTTTCCTTAACACTGTCTGACACTAGTAAATGCTAAGTTAATGTTTGTTATGACTGTTCTGCCTGTAAGGCACCTGAATCAGAGAGAACTAATGCTGCTCATGGAAGGTTTTACAATGAACTTCCTAAATTACTAATATTCTGTGGGAAATGAGGGTTGCATATACCAATCCACCATATCTACTTTGAATCTGATTGGATATATTAAGCCCCAAAAATCTAATCTGCTAACACAACAAGGCTTCCAACTAAGTTCGTGATTGTCTTGAAGTCCAGTCTAGATAATATTCACCCACAGATATTATTTGTGGGTTCCACTAAGTTAGTCTGTAGGTCAACTGAGATAATTGGGAGTGGTAAGAGACCCCATCTATTCCCCAGATAACAAGTACTGGGATACTTTGGACCATACCCTCTTCATAGTAGCAACAGTTCAATTATTTTCTAAGGTCTAAAACTTTATGTAATTTCTAAGTGTCATTCTACCATATTCTGTGCAGAGAACAGCATTTTCAAAAACAAATATTTACTGAGATAGTCTCTCAGAAGATGGCAACTTAGGAGAATGCTGGGCTCACCTCATCCTGCTGATCACTTAGATTCCACCCACATCTGCCTAAATAACCCAGAAAACTGCAAGAAGACTAGAAAAACTCTCCGGAGCCAAGGATAGACAAGAGGCCGATGGAAGAAGATAGGAAGGGCTGAGAGGTGGTGCATGGTACATGGACTGGCGAGAGGGTGCCAGGGCGGTGGAGGGGCAGCCTGCTCAGCAAGGCAGAGCCCCAGAAGTCTGGTTTGCAAAACCCGAGGATCTGGATTCCATGACTTCCGACAGCCAGTGTGACTTAACATCTGGAATGTTAAAAGTCACAGCTCTGCTCTAGAGCTGGAGGGCAAGAAGACACTTGGAGGGAGAGGTTTTGAACCGGGAGAGACAGAGCTCAGCTTGGCAGGGAAACAAAGGTGCTGGCAATATACATCTCCCTCTCCCATCTCCCAGCCAAAATTCCAAAGGGAAATAGTTCCCATCACCAAACTTGCTTGCACTGAGCAAATCACCATTGCTGTGCTTCTGTGGATCCATCCCTCCAAAGGGACTGCCTCCCTGCAGATGCTTCAGGACCCCTCCTGCAGGGGACCGCCCAAGGCAAAGCAAGCTAAGCCTGCCCCTCCCATCCCTGTGCACCTTGTGGATCCACCCCGGCTAATACACCAGATCCCAATGAAGCAGCACCACAAGCCTGGCAGTGTGCAAGTAGCCCAGAAAGGGGCCACACCACTCCACAGTGAGTCCTGCCCCTGGGAGAGGGGAAGGTAAGGTACACACCAATCTGACTGTGGCCCCAAAGGTGGGCAGGGGCATACATTGAGTCTGACTACGGCCCCGCCCACCAACACAAGTTACTCTGGACAGTACAGAGGAAGTGTCCTGCAGTTTGGAGCCACCTCGGGGACTACCCAAAATGACTAAACGGAAGAATTCTCCTCAAAAGAAACTCCAGGAAGTAGCGACAGCTAACAAATTGATCAAAAACGATTTAAACAATATAATGGAACAAGAATTAAGAATAATAGTGATCAAATTAATGGCTGGGCTTCAAAAAAGCATAGAGGACAGCAGAGAATCTATTGCTACAGAGATCAAGGGACTAAGAAACAGTCATGAGGGGCTAAAAGATGCTATAAATGAGGTGCAAAATAAAATGGAGGTGGCCATAGCACAGATTGAAGAGGCAGAGGAGAGAATAGGTGAATTAGAAGACACAATTATGGAAAAAGAGGAAGCTGAGAAAAAAAAAGATAAAAAAATCGGGGAGAATGAGGGGCAAATTAGAAAACTAAGTGATGCAATCAAACAGAAAAATATCCATAAAATAGGAATTCAAGAGGAAGAAGACAGAGAGAAAGGGGCTGAAGGTGTACTTGAACAAATCATAACTCAGAACTTCCCTGATCTGGGGAAGGACAAAGGTATTGAAATCCAAGAGGCACAGAGAACTCCCTCAGACCTAACTTGAATAGATCTTCTGCATGACATATCATAGTGAAACTGGCAGAATACCAAGGATAGAGAAAATTGTGAAAGCAGCTAGGGATAAACAGGCTCTAACATACAAAGGTAGACCCATAAGAGTAGTCACAGACCTATCTACTGAAACTTGGCAGGCCATAAAGGAATGGCAGGAAATCTTCAATGTGAAGAACAGAAGAAAATATGCAGCCAAGAATCCTTTGTCCAGGAAGTCTGTCATTCAGAATAGTAAGTGAGATAAAGGTTTTCCAAAACAAACAAATACTGAAGGAATTCATCACCACTAAACTAGCCCTACAAGAGACCTAAGGGGAACTCTGTGAGTGAGATGTTGCAAGGACCACAAAGTACCAGAGACATCACTACAAGCATAAAACCTACAGACATCACAATGACTCTAAACCAAATTTTCAATATTACACTGAATGTAAATGGACTAAATGCTCCAACCAAAAGACATAGGGTATCAGAATGGATAAAAAAACAAGATCCATCTATTTGCTGTCTACAAGAGACACATTTTAGTCCTGAGGACACCTTTAGATTAAGAGTGAGGGGATGGAGAACTATTTATCATGCTACTGGAAGCCAAAAGAAAGCTGGGGCAGCCATACTTATACCAGAAAAACTAGATTTTAAATTAAAGCCTGTAACAAGGGATGAAGAAGGACATTATATAATAATTACAGGGTCTATCCATCAGGAAAAGTTAATAATTATAAATGTCTATGCACCGAAAATGGGAGCCCCCAAATATATAAAACAATCACAAACATAAGCAATCTTATTTATAAGAATGTGGTAATTGCAGGGAATTTTAATACTCCACTTACAACAATGGATAGATCATCTAGACACAGGATCAATAAAGAAACAAGGGCCTTGAATGATACATTGGATCAGATGGACTTGACAGATATATTTAGAACTATGTATCCCAAAGCAACAGAATATACTTTCTTCTTGAGTGCACATGGAACCTTCTCCAAGATAAATCACATACTGGGTCACAAAACAGCCCTTCATAAGTATACAAGAATTGAGATCATACCATGCACACTTTCAGACCACAATGCTATGAAGCTTGAAATCAACCACAGGAAAAAGTCTGGAAAACCTCCAAAAGCATGGAAGTTAAAGAACACCCTACTAAAGAATGAATGGGTCAACCAGGCAATTAGAGAAGAATTTAAAAAATATATGGAAACAAATGAAAATGAAAATACAGCTATCCAAATGCTTTGGGATACAGCAAAGGCAGCCCTGAGAGGAAAATACATTGCAATCCAGGCCTATCTCAAGAAACAAGAAAAATTCTGCATACAAAATCTAATAGCACAGTTAAAGGAAATAGAAGCAGAAGAGCAAAGACACCCCAAAACCAGCAGAATAAGAGGAATAATAAAGATTAGAGCAGAAATAAACAATATAGAATCTAAAAACACTGTAAAGCAGATCAATGAAGCCAAGAGTTGTTTAAAAAAAAAATAGACAAAATTCATAATCCTCTATACAGGCTTCTCAAAAATAAAAGGGAGATAACGCAAATAGATTAAAACATGAATGAAATGGAATTATTACAACAAATCCCTACGAAATACAAGCATTTATAAGGGAATACTATGAAAAATTATTTGCCAACAAACTGCACAACCTGGAAGAAATGGACAAATTCTTAAACACCCACACACTTCCAAAACTCAAACAGGGAAAAATAGAAAACTTGAACAGACCCATAACCAGTGAAGGAATTGAATCAGTTATCAAAAATCTCCCATCAAATAAGAGTCCAGGACCAGATAGCTTCTCTGGGGAATTCTACCAGACATTTAAAGCAGAGATACTACCTATCCTTGTCAAGCTGCTCCAAAAAATAGAAAAGGAAGGAAAACTGCCAGACTCATTATTTGAAGCCAGCATTACTTTGATTCCCACACAAGACAGAGACCAGCAAAAAAAGAGAACTACAGGCCAATATCTCTGATGAATATGGATACAAAATTTCTCAATAAGATACTAGCAAATAGAATTCAACAGCTTATAAAAGGAATTACTCACCATGTTCAAGTGGGAGTCATTCCTGGGGTACAGGGCTGGCTCAACATTCGCCAATTAAACAACTTGATCCATCCCATTAATAAAACAAAGGATAAGAATCATATGATCCTGTCAATCGATGCAGAAAACGCATTGACAACATTCAGCATCCTTTCTTAAAAAAAAAAAATCGAGAAAGTCTGGATAGAAAGAACATACCTAAACATCATCAAAGCCATTTATGAAAAGCCCAGAGCTAATATCATCCTTAATGGGGAAAAACTGAGAGCTTTTTTCCCTGAGATCAGGAACACGACAGGGATGTCCACTCTCACAGCTGTTGTTTAACATAGTGTTGGAAGTTCTAGCATCAGCAATCAGACAATGAAAGGAAATCAAAGGCATCAAAATTGGCAAAGATGAAGTCAAGCTTTCAATTTTTCAGATGACCTGATATTATACATGGAAAACCCAATAGACTCCACCAAAAGTCTGCTAGAACTGATACATGAATTCAGCAAGTTCACAGGATACAAAATCAATGTACAGAAATCAGTTGCATTCTTATACATTAATAATGAAGCAACAGAAAGACAAATAAAGAAACTGATTCCATTCATGATTGCACCAAGAATCATAAAATACCTAGAATAAATCTAACCAAAGATATAAAAGATCTGTATGCTGAAAACTAAAGAAAGCTTGTAAAGGAAATGCAAGAAGATACAAAAAAAAAGAAAAACATTCTGTGCTCATGTATTGAACGAATGAATATTGTTAAAATGGGTAGCCAAAGCTATCTACACATTCGATGCAATCCCAATCGAAATTGCATTCTTCTCAAAGCTAGAACAAGCAATCCTAAAGTTTGCATGGAACCACAAAAGACTCTGAATAGCCAAAGTAATATTGAAGAAGAAGACCAAAGTGGAAGGCATCACAGTCTCAGACTTTAGCCTCTACTACAAAGTTGTAATCATCAGGACAGCATGGTATTGGCACAGAAACAGACATAGTCCAATGGGATAGAATAGAGGCTCAAGAATTGGACCCACAAAAGTAAGGCCAACTAATCTTTGACAAAGCAGGAAAGAATATCCAATGGAAAAAAGACAGTCTCTTTAACTAATGGTGCTGGGAGAACTGGACAGCAACATGCAGAAGGATGAAACTAGACCACTTTCTTACAACATTCACAAAAATAAACTCAAAATGGATAAAGGACCTGAATGTGAGACAGGAAACCATCAAAACCCTAGAAAAGAAAGCAGGAAAAAATTTCTCTGACCTTAGCCACAGCAATTTTTTACTCAACGCATCTCCAAAGACAAGGGAATTAAAGCAAAAATGAACTATTGGGACCTCATGAAGATAAAAAGCTTCTGCACTGCAAAGGAAACAATCATCAAAACTAAAAGGCAAACGACAGAATGGGAAACAATATTTCCAAATGGCATATAAGTAAAGGGATAGTATCCAAAATCTATATAGAACTCACCAAACTCCACACCCAAAAAACAAATAATCCAGTGAAGAGATGGGCATAAAACATGAATAGACACTTCTGTAAAGAAGACATCCAGATGGCCAACAGACACATGAAAAGATGCTCAATGTCGCTTCTCATCAGGGAAATGCAAATCAAAACCACACTCAGATACCACCTCACGCCAGTCAGAGTGGCTACAATGAACAAATCAGGAGACTATAGATGCTGGCGAGGATGTGGAGAAATGGGAACCCTCTTGCATTGTTGGTGAGAATGCAAACTGGTGCAGCCACTCTGGAAAACAGTTAGGAGGTTCCTCAAAAGATTAAAAATAGGTCTACCCTATGACCCAGCAATAGCACTGCTAGGAATTTACCCAAGGGATACAGGATTGCTGATGCGTAGGGGCACTTGTTCCCCAATGTTTATACCAGCCCTTTCAACTATAGCCAAGTTGTGGAAAGAGCCTAAATGTCCATCAGCTGATGAATGGATAAAGAAATTTTAGTTTATATACACAATGGAATATTACTTGACAATGGGGAAGAATGAAATATGACCTTTTGTAGCAACGTGGATGGAACTAGAGAGTGTTATGCTAAGTGAAATAAGTCATACAGAGAAAGACAGATACCATATATTTTCACTATTATGTGGATCCTGAGACACTTAACAGAAGACCATGGGTGAGGGGTAGGAAAAAAAAAAGTTAGAGAGGGAGACAGCCAAACCATTTGAGACTCTTAAAAACTGAGAATAAACTGAGGGTTGATGTGGAGTGGGAGGGAGGAGAGGGTTGTGATGGTCATTGAAGAGGGCCCCTGTTTGCAGGAGCACTGGGTGTGCATGTAAATCAATTTGACAATAAATTTCATATTTAAAAAATAGAAAAAAATAAACCAAAGATTGTAAGAAGAGATGAAGAAGGGCACTGTATCATAATAATAGGGTCTATCCAAGAAGAATACCTAACAATTGTAACCATTTATGCCTCCAACTTAGGAGAAAACAAATATATAAACCAATTAATAACAAACATAAAGTCACTCATTGGTAATAATACAGCAAAAGAAAGGGGCTTTAGCAGCTCACTTACATCAATGGACAGATCATCTAAGAAAGTCGAAAAGGAAACAGTGGCTTTGAATGACATACTGGACCATATGGACTTAACATATATATTCACAACATTTCATCCTAAAGCAGCAGAATACACATTCTTTTTCGAGTGCAACATGGGACTTTCTCTATAAAAGATCACATACTAGGTCACAAATCACACCTCACCAGGAACAAAAAGATTGAGATCTTACAATGCATATTTGCTGAGTACAATGCTATGAAACTAGAAGGCAACCACAAGAAAACATTTGGAAAGACCACAACTATATGGAAGTTAAACAGCATGCTATTAAGGAATAAATGGCTTCTCCAGGAAATCAAAGAAGTAAAGAAAATACATAGAAACAAATGGAAATGAAAACATGACAGTCCAAACCTTTGAGATGCAGCAAAAATTGTCCTGAGTGGGAAGTATATAGCAATATACACCTACATCAAGAAGCAAGAAAAATATCAAATAAACAAACTAACCTTACACCTAATAATGCTAAAATAAGAAGAAAAAACAAAACACAAACCCAGGAAAAGAAAGAAAATAATAAGGATTAAAACAAATAATTGATAGAGAATCTAAATGTGTATATATATATATATATATATATATATATATATAACAGATCAATGAAACAAGGATGTGGTGTTTTGAAAAATTAATAAAATTGAAAACCTCCTAACCAGACTTATCAAAAAGGGAAATGATCCAGAAAATAAAATCACAAATGAGAGAAGAAAAATAACAAACACCACAAAAATACACACAATTGTAACAGAACATTATGAAAAAGAGTATGCCAATAAATTGGACAACCTAGGAGAAATTGATAAACCTCTAGGAACATATAAACTACCAAAACTGTAGAAGAGGGGAGGAAGTTGGCGGCGAAGGAGGATGCTGGGCTCACTGCGTCCTGTTGATTGCTTAGATTCCACCCACATCTGCCTAATTTACCCCAATAACCACCAGAAACCTAGCAGAACGGACTCTATGGAGCCAAGCATAGATGAGAGGCCCAGGGAAGAGGTTGGAAGGGCAGAGAGGCGGTGCACACTACACGGACTGGTGGGAGGGAGCCAGGGAGGTGGAGGGGCAGCCAGCCCACTCGGCAAGGCAGAGCCCCTGAGTCTGGTTTGCAAAAGCAGAGGGACTGGACGGAGTGTGTTTTGACAGCCAGTGGGACTTAACATCTGGAATGTTATAAGTCAACAGCTCTGCTCAGAGAGCGGGAGGGAGAGTTGTTGAGCCCCGGATAAAAGAGCTCAGCTTGGCAGGGAACAAAGGTGCTGGGAAGCGCTGTCTCCCTCTCCCATCCCCCAGCCAAAATCCCAAAGGGAGCCAGTTCCCCTCATGGAACTTGCTTGCACCACGCAAACACCCAACGCTGTGCTTCCGCAGATCCATCACTTCAATGGGTCTGCCTCCCTCCCAGTGCTGCAGGGCCCCTCCCAAAGTGGGCCACCAAAGGCAAAGGGAGCTGATCTTGCCTCTCCTGCCCCTGTGCACCTTGTGGATCCACCCTGGCTAATACGCCAGATCCCATCGAAGCAGCACCACAAGCCTGGCAGTGTGCAAGTAGCCCAGAAAGGGGCCACACCACTCCACAGTGAGTCCTGCCCCTGGGAGAGGGGAAGATAAGGTACACACCAGTCTGGTCTAATTCATGTTAAAGGAAGTGGTGGCAATACTTACCAGCAACCATCAAGGACAAGTGTTGTATGACAAACTCACCTATATATTAGTGCCACAGAGTGATGCAGATCCATATAATCATCACTCAGAGAGATCAACTGGAAACTCTGCTGGTAGAAAAGGTAAAAGGGAAAGAATTATTTCTTAATAGAGACCAATAACAAGGAAAGTAGTAAGTTGATATACATTCATGGTTTTGGCCTATTTAGATCACTTCCAACAGACTTACAAACACGTATAGCTATGTCAGAAGAAAACATATCAGGAATTGTATTACAGCCATGGAGAAAAAAAAGGACATGATTTCCTTTACTCACAAGGCTTTTGAGGAGTGCTGTATCTCCAGGCTTACCTCTGTTTTTTTTCTGATAGATTGAACAAGTTTTTCCTAACAGCAGCAGTTTTTTTCATGAACCACTACATGTTAAATTGTGGGCAGCTTCTTAAAATTACCAAAGTCATTAAAGGGCTGGATGTGTGCTGGGTCAACAAGCAAAGTCATGTTCAGCTCAGTGAGTGGCTGCATGGAGTGTCATAAATCAAGAGTTCTGAGGCCTTCCTCCAGAGCTAATGTGATCTCTTCTAACTGAGGTCTATTCCCATTCAGGCACAGATTAAACTGAGACAAGTTGCAGATCTCCAAAACACCAGGGGACTCATGCAGTCTCTCATTTCTAACTTCATTTTCCTAGCGACTGGCAGAATTTTATATAAACTCTTTTCTCATTACCAAAGTAACCCTACTTTTAAATTGAGAAATGAAGAATCTATACTTTGGATCCTGAGGGTGTACTTGGGAGATGGAGAGAATTTGTGATATGTATTTCATTTTTTTTCTGAACCACCTCTCCCCAAAAAGCCTTTATTTAAAAGAGTATAATATCTCCAAAGATAGACCACCTACTCATAATATCCCTTTAGACTATTCAAATGATGTACATTGAAATATTCAACCAAAAAGTCTGGCTAATATTGCTGAGCATACTGTCACAAGTATACTAGTGTCTAGGACTGTATCATCAACAAATCCTACTCTCATATCTTTCCCTGATTTTCTAAATAGTAATCTTTGAAACTGCAGTCAGAATTAATAGGGGACTAGAGACAGACATAGTTCACTCAACATATGTCTGTGAGAACCCATAACATTTTTAGTATGGAAATTTTAACACTTAGGAAGCATTCAGTAAGAGAAAGGTGATGAAAATGTATTTTATTTCTCACAGGCACTATTTATTCTCACTATGCTACTGGTGGATACAGTCTTTGAAAATACAAATATAATCTTTTGAAAATACAAAACTCACCCCTCATATAGATTAGCAAGTACTATAGCTTTGGTTTGGCAGGTTTTGTATTTCAGTAGAGAGAGGCCATAACAGGTAAAATTTCATCTCCCCCACAACACTAAAAAAATCTTACAAAGTTGACACACAAATTTCACAGAAAATATTAACAGTTTGTTCCTTGAATGTGTTCATTTTCCCTTCTCTATAAAAGATGTCAACCTTATTTATGCACTGCTCCAAGTGTTTTTATAACTCCCTCATACACATTACAAAAATCCCTGTAGTTTGTTGGGCCTAGAGGACACATAAAGAAACTAAGAATATATGGATATACTCATAGAATTACATCAAAATATGCATGTATAAGGATGTTCACTGAAGCACTGTTCATAATGATTATAAGAATGGAAGTAAACCACAAATTCATCACCAGTAGAATCATTAGGTAAATTATGGTATTATTCAATGATAAAGTACAGTGATAAGTAGCTGTTAAATACAAATATCTGTATATACTGAAATGGAACAATTTTCAAGATTTTTATGCAGCCTTATTCAATGTGCAAAACGGTCTGTAAAGTAATATGTAGTTTTATAAGAAGTTAAAAAATATTATGCATATACATCTGGTAGAATTTTGTAACAATGTGTTTGTATTGCTTTAAGATATATTGATGTGAGTTACACAGACAATTAAATTATAAACTGTTTTTCTTTATAATTTTATTCAAGTATGAGAATATTAATAATTTATATTTTAAAGACATAAATGGTCTCTCAATAGACCCATTAGGCCAGAAATCCAGTGTACCAGATTATGAGGATTTTCTTTAGGAAACTTGAATGAACCTGTAGGTCATAAATAGTTAAATACATTTTCTTGGATTTCCTGAACAAGGCCTAGAAACACCGCCTCAGCAGTATCCAGAGGCTAGCTGCTAGGTGGGTAGAAAAGATGGAGCAGATTTCATCCTGACTCAGCATATTCTAAGAGCTAACCTGTCTATCAGAAAGAATTCTTCAGATAATAGGGTTTCAAAGCTGAGACATGAAGTGTACACTAATGACCTGAAAATTTTAACAATGACTTTTATTAAGTTTATTTATTTTGAGAGAGAGAGTGAGAGAGCACAAGCGGGGAAAGGGCAGAGAGAAAAGACAGAATCTCAAGCAGGTCTCACGCAGAGCCTCATATGGGGCTTGAACTTATAAACCATGAGATCATGACCTTAGCCAAACTCAAGAGTCAGCTCAACTGACTGTGCCACCCAGGTGTCCCAATGACTTTTCAGTGAAGTGTGGAATTCTTTGTTAGCACATCAACAAAGTACAAAATATTTTACTAGCACAATTTTATTATAAAATTGTGTAGGTGCTTGCTGTCTGTCTAGAAAATATTTCTGATTATATTCTGAGCATTTGGTCAATTAACATTTATATTGGCTGGCAACATTTTTTTTACTTGTTTATTTGACTCTTTGAACTGTTTGCTCATTTGTTCATTAAATCTGGAGCCCAGAGAAAACTCCCCTAGTTTTCTTTGATGACAAGCATCCAACTTAAGTGATGCCAAGAGGAGCAACTGCTTTCAGGTACAACATAATGTTGAAATGATAAATTAACCTTCCTGACCACCATTCTTTTTTTTTTTTAATGTTTATTTATTTATTTTAAGAGAGAATGATAGAGAAAGAGAGGGGTAGGGGCAGAAAGAGAGGGAGAGATTACCTCCATTCTTGCAGTCACTTCATGACTCCATTCTGGCAATCTTAGGACAAAGTAAAATCCATACATAAAACAAGAAAACATATGGCTAAATTATGCAATGATTAGATCATACAGGAAAGTACATAAAATGATATATATACTCTTGCCTGTACTATTTCAGGCTTGACCATGTTACTTTCTTTGGTCAATGTGATTTAAACAGAAGTGCCAATATTCCTATAGCCACCAGACCTTTAATTACTGTCACATTGTTTTTCACTCTTTCCCCTGCCTTCCACCATGAAACCAGCATGTCCAATATAAGGTCTATTTTTTTTAGTTAGTGTTCTAGAACGAGAAGACACATGGAACATAGCTGAAAACTGGTCATACTGAGATTTGGGGGTTTTAACTGCAGAAAATGCTCATGAATACACTTACTTATTGTTTTATATGGTCAAATTGTATTTAGTTTTATTTCTATGTTTCTAAACATATACAATTGTTTCTTGTACCCTTGACTTTTCGTCTGGGATTACTTTCCTTTGTCCTGAAGAGCAACCTTCAGAAGTTCCTTCAGTGAAAAACTGTTGGCAGGAAACTTCACAGTTTATGTTTATCCAAACATATCTTTATTATGGTGTAATTTTTGAAAAACTGCTTCTCTTAGGTAAATTTTAAGTTGACAGTTACACATTTTCTTGACTCTTTATATATTATTTCACTGTTCTCTGGGTTTCACTGCAGCTATTGAGAAGTCAACTGACAATCTAATTGTTCTTTGTATCTCATCTTTCTTTTCTTCTTGGCTGCTTTTATCATTGTCTTTGGTGTTCTGAATTTTGAAACCATGGATTGCTTTCCTTATTTATCCTTCTTGAAATCCATTAGTCTTCTAGAAATTTCAAAACTAAAGACTCATGCCTCTCATCAATTCTGAAAAATTGTCAGTTATCTATTGCTTTTTCCCAATCTCTTTATCTTCATCTGCTTTGCAGATTAGATTTATGTTGAACCTACTTTTTCACTCCATCTTTTGTGTCCCTTAATTTTCATCACTTTGTCCCTCTACTGACTTCTCTCATAATGTTCATATCTGACTTGCAGCTTTTTTATTCTTTTTGTGCCTAATCAGCTATTTAGCCTGTTCATTGAATTTCTAAATTCATGTATACATATACTGATGGAAATATGTATGGAGATCTATTTCGTTCTTCAGATATATTTGATAATTTTTATACTTGCTTATTCCTTTCTTATACTTTTAATACCTTTAAAAATTATTTAACAATAGTATGTGTGTGTATTATTTAATCTACATGCTATTTTCAATAGATACAGTTTTCTAAGTCTGCATAGAATGGTTCATTTTAAACCAAATTTCATGTTTCCTGAAGTCCGAAGCCCCAAAACATATGCCTGCTCCAGTGCTTCCTTTTGTCTCCAAATTTATAGTTTCTCATTGTTTCTAGCATCCAGGTATTTATCTTTCTTTCCCACCAGTACACCCATGTACTCACAAGAAAATTTTATATTTCTCTTCCAGAAATTTTGGATGCTCTATACCAGTAATGTTTCCTGTCCATTCAGTATACCATGTTGATGAAACTAGAAGACTTAAAATAACATTTATTTTAATACTGAAAAATCCCTATAATCCTGGATTAAACTCAATTTGGTCAAGATATATTTTTAAATATATTAAGGGAGTTGGATTACTGGTATTTCATTAAGATTTCAGTATCTATTTTAATGGATTAGATTGGTCTATCATTTCCTTCTTCATATTGTTTTTCATTTGTGTTTTTAGGTTATAATTGTTTCATAAATGGGTTATAAAATGTTCCTTTTTTAAATATTATTTAGAACTATGTGCAGCCGTCTGCCCCTATTTATTTTAACATTTATTTTTAGTAACTGCTCTTTTATTACTGGTAAATAATTTAAGAAGTTTGTCTATTTTATTACTACTTTCAAATATTTGAGTGTTTCTTTGTTGATACTCTGTATTATTTCCTTGTTTTTTATGTTGTTATTTACCTTATGAATATTTGCTCCTTTCATATCACTTTGCTCCCATGTTTTCTTTTGGTTTATCTTGATGCTAACTTTCTACGTTTTCAAACTGGGTGATTAATTTTTTTTTTCAGCTTCCAAATTAGTTTTTTTAATTTAGTTTTGAAGTATAATTGAGATTAGTTTTAAAACTTACTTTCTTCGGGGCGCCTGGGTGGCGCAGTCGGTTAAGCGTCCGACTTCAGCCAGGTCACGATCTCGCGGTCCGTGAGTTCGAGCCCCGCGTCAGGCTCTGGGCTGATGGCTCAGAGCCTGGAGCCTGTTTCCGATTCTGTGTCTCCCTCTCTCTCTGCCCCTCCCCCGTTCATGCTCTGTCTCTCTCTGTCCCAAAAATAAATTAAAAACGTTGAAAAAAAAAAAATTAAAACTTACTTTCTTCTATTGCATGCATTTAAAATTATCCATTCTCATCTAAGTGGAATTTTAGTTTCTACAAATTTTTTTTGTGGATCCATTCAAATTTTGATATGAGTTATTTTTGCTGTTCTAAAATTACATTTTTTACTAATTTCTCTCATGATGTCTCCTTTGATCTATGAATTATGTAGATGTGTTTCCTTTACAAATGGATAGCAGTAACTTGGTTATATTTTTCTGTTTGATTTTTATGTATATGAATTATAATAAAAGAATATATGGAATCTATGGTTATTCATTAAATCAAATTATTTTAAATATGGTTAAAACATGGTATATATTTAAAATATTTTTATTACTTGATTATTCAATTACAAAGAGCAGAGTGCTACAATATTATATTATGATAGGGGGTTTGTCAATTTCTCCTTTTAGCGTTGTCAAATTTTATGTATGTATTTTGAGGCTATGGAATCAGATACATATAATTTCAGAACTATTATCTTTGAAGAGAATGTATCTGTGTATCATTATGTAATGATCTCCTTTATCCCTAAGGATTTTCTCATACAATGTATTCATTTTATATTAATATAGCTATATCAGATATTTTTTTTTTTAGTGTATGCCTGATACATCTTTTTGTTTTCAACTTTTCTATGTTCTTAAGTTTATGTCTCTTTTATAAACAACATATAGCTGGATATTATTTCTTAATCAGCTGATAATCTCTTTTAACTTCCTCTATCCAGTTATATATATTTATTAGTGATATATTTTCATTTATTTTTATAGTCTGATTTTGTCCTTTTTATTTTCCAAGCTGTTATTTTTACTGTATTTTCCTCCTCCTTGACCCCTATTGAATTGATCAAGCTTCATTCAGGCCTCTCTTACTTCCCATATCAGTATAAGCAATTAATAAGTTTCTGAATGTTTTTTATGCTTAATTAAAAATTTTAGCATTCATATTTTACCTAAAATATTAAAGTTAAGGGGCACCTGGGTGGCTCAGTCGGTTGAGTGACCGACTTCAGCTCAGGTCATGATCTCACGGTTTGTGAGTTCAAGCCCCGCGTCGGGCTCTGTGCTAACAGCTTAGAGCCTGGAGCCTGCTTCTGATTCTGTGTCTCCCTCTCTCTCTGCCCCTCCCCCACTCATGCCCTATCTCTGTCTAATAAACATTAAAAAAATTTAAAAAAATTAAAAAAAATTACACTTAAGCCAAGCCTTTAAGTTCCTCCAAAATAATGTATACCTTTTAGAATTGTTTAACTCTGAGAAGCACTCTCATATCTTTCGTCCATTCTAGCTTATCTCTTCTGGAGCTATCAGTCATATTATAGTTTTCCAATACATTCTTAGTTTCCAAACATCTTCTACACTTTCCATATTTTCATCACTCTGTGATGCATTCTGGGTAGCTTTCTTTTATCTACCTTATTATTCAATAATACTCTATTCAGTTAGAAAAAACTATTCAGTGTTTTCTAGCCTGTCCACTCAATTTCATTGTTAAAACTCCTATTTAGTATTTTTTTTCAAATCTGACTATTCTTTTTTCATGATTTTTTCTTTTTTCCTATGATTTTTATTATTTTGAAATCTTAATTATTAAAAATATACTCATGTAGTTTATTTTAGATTGTCATACATCAT
This sequence comes from Panthera uncia, assembly GCF_023721935.1. Classification (NCBI taxonomy): domain Eukaryota; kingdom Metazoa; phylum Chordata; class Mammalia; order Carnivora; family Felidae; genus Panthera; species Panthera uncia. The sequence goes on from NC_064817.1 coordinate 76,517,660, forward strand.
GTACTTGTGCTTATCCTATTAGCTGTGACTGCTGACTGTCCCTGAAAATATACCATTGTTGTGTGTGTTTTGTAATTTTTTATTTGTTTGTTTTGAGCTCATTTTTAGCAGGACTTTTTTTTTTTTTTTTTTTTTTTTTTTGGTAGGAATCTCATGGGAATTGTTTGCTACCTCTTCCATGTACTTGAAGGGTATCTTTGGTCTTGGATTTATCTCTATGCATTTTTTTTTTTTTTTGGTGATTCCTTAGCCTTGTGGAAAGGTTAAATTCAGTCTCTAATCCTGTGTGTAGCTCATGTTTGTGGTTTTAGTTTCTCAAAGGATAGTACATTTTCCCACCCAAAACATTAGGTAAGGCAAGTATTTTTGGCACTTTTTTTGGACGATTGGAAATAATTTTTCTGGTATTTCTTTCACTGAGAGTGTAACAGTTTTATGCAGTAGTCTCAGATTCAACCTTTCACCTCACATAGAATTAACATGTAATTTTCTGTCTATGCATGATGCTGAGCCCAAGACCTTAATGTTAGAGCCTCTGAGTTTACTCAGTGATTATATCCATTTCACTATAGCCAGTTTATGAGGTTACCATCCTGGTTTTAATTTTTCTCTTTGCTTCTAGTACTTGATGATTTTTCTTAATTTCTTTTGGCTTCAGAAACATATTTCACTGGATATTTTAATTGTTTTGCTCTATCAAGACTAGCTAGGCATTTGTACCAGAGAAAGTTTCCCATTAGCTGGGCCTACTATGCTAGAATTTTAAGTAAAAAAATGAAGTTCTAGAAACAAAAGCTTTATGGCCAATAAACATATTTAAAATATTCAACTTTATCAGTCATCATGAAAATGAATGTCAACACCACAATGAAATACCACTACATGCCATGTGAATGGCCAAAATTTAAAAAAAATAGAAAATGGTAGATGTTCTCAAGGATATGAATAACTGATATATTGATAAAATACTGCTTGTAAGAGAATATATTGGTATAGTCAAGCACTTTCAAAAAATTTTTGCCAATAGCTACCAAGATGAATATATGCATACACTATGACTCAGTAATTCCACTCCAACAAGATATACACTCAACATAAATAATTTTTATCTTCACCAAAAGGCATGTGCCAATATTTATTTGTCCATTCTGCTATTAATGTACATTTGTGTAACCTCCAGTTTCAAGCTATTATGAGTTATCTGTTATGGATAAATCATGGGAATAATTTAATCTAAAACAACTATTTTAAAGTTGTAGAAATTCAAACTTGTGAAAGTTAACTGATTTACCCAAGCCAGTTAGTGACAGCTGACTCTGATTTGATAAAAGCCAAACTCTGATTTCTAATTCAGTACCATTTCAAACAAGCATTTTTAAACATTGCCTAGGACCTCAAAATCCCTAGAGAAATATTATGAATATAATGCAAAGAGTATGTGTGTGTCTTTTCTGAATAAATGAAATAAAAAGGAATGTCTTATGTCATTTAAGTTGTTAACTATGTGATATTTTTACTATCAAATGCCAACAAGAATTCCCTATTGTTATGGTTTAAAAGGATCCTTAAATAGAACAGCCATTTCCCTGCCCAAATTGTAAACTCAATTAAGAGATAGGTAAGGAGTAAAGGAGATAGAAGTAAAAATATAGGCCCTGTTGTTGATTAAGCTGATGTTACAGAATGTGGCTTATATAAATTTTCTTTACATTCAGAAGTAAGCCTCCTTGCATTTAGGGTATGGAGTAGTGGAGCAGAAAGTTTGTTCTTTGAAAACAGATTTATTTCACAATGAAGTAAAAACAGAATATGTCTCTGGAATTCTCTAAATGGAATGAATACAGACCTCAGAATTTGTACTGTCAACTCTATATGCTTTTTATTAAGAATACACATTCACCATAGCTAAGACTTTGTGGTATGTGAGGGAAGAATAAAATGAATGACAAAAATAATTTTGGTTTAAGTTTTCCCAGGATTCCAACAGGTCAGAATACCAGGATGCTAATTTATCAGAGTCCACAACCAGAGAATCTCAAAACAATGAGGAGAAATTTCCCATAGAGATTCATTTTGGAATGATGCATTGACTTTATCTTATGAAGAACATACATCTTATTCATTTGAAATGGTGACAGCCCCAGTCACCAAGTCTTACTTTAGAATTATTTTTCCTTTTGTATATTTCAGATTTTTAATTCCTGTTTTTGCTTTGGTCCCACATTTCTGGTACCCAAATGCTACACTCAGGGTGGTCTCAGCCTAGTGACATAGCCTTCATTATCTTCTTGGAACCAATATCATCAGTCCTATGCCACAGTAACTTCTCCCACTCTCTCCTGCTAAAGAAATGTCTGGTCTTATGAAATATTTCTCATAAAGATGGGTTTATGTTTATTCCAAAATTTATTTCTGCTGGAGTATCACTGCAGATTTCTGAAGTGGAGCTGATGATGCCACTTTTGAAATGTATTCCCCAAGGAACCTAATAATGACTAATAACCCACTCATGTGCTCCTTAAATCAGTGCCTTCCCTCTGCTTTTGAATCTTCCAAGGTACAATCAGCATTTACATCTGCTATTTCCTTTTTTCCCTTCAGGGGTGGAATGTGCCTGTAATGTGTCATTCTCCTCTGTTGTTTCTCTACGCCTTTCAGGAAGACAGTTTAACCTGCTTCTTAAGATGGTATCTTTTAATCTCTGACATATGCAGGGTTATTACTCTTTACTTGATTTGCATGCTTTCTTTTCTTTTGTTTTCCATTTGATTTCTGACTCAGACATTTGTTTTATTAACATATTCTTCTATATTTCATTTTGTGGGTTCACATATAGTGAGAAGTATAAAATCAATAAAAATTTGGCCTGTCAAAATTATTCTTTAGACAAATCATGTTCACTTTCACTTTCCTGAGTTGGATAATAGTACAATGTCTAACCTAGGTCTGAACTTGATCTATCATTTTTCATCTTACTCCCCTTTAAATTCCTCAGACTTGTTCCCTTAGGGCACAGATTATAACTAAGTTCCTCTTAAGTAAATGTACTGCCTCAAAACTCACCTAATAATTCTCTTATATTATTTTATACTCTTCTTTGTACCCTTCTCCCATCAAATATGTCCAGATTTTCTGTAATTAATCAGTATAGTTGTTCTTAATTATAAATTATGTTCCCAAATTGCTTTTTCACCACTGGATTCTTTATCTGCAATCTTTCAATAATATACTGGATCTTGATCCTTACTGAAGAATTATATCTGGTTGTTGACCAATTACTTTCATTTCTTTTTCTCTTTGATTTCATTGGGTTCTTGTCACTTTTTCTAAAACTAATGAAACCGTGGTTGTTTCTATTTTTAAAAAAATTTTTTTTGTTTATTTATTTATTTTTTAGAGAGAAAGCCAGTGAATGGGAGATGGGCAGAGAGAGGAAGACAGAGAATCCCTAGAAGGCTCCCCACTGTCAGCACAGGGCCCAGTGTGGGGCTCAAACCCACAAAGTGTGAGATCATGACCTGAGCCGAAATCAAGAGTCAAACACCTAATCGACTGAGCACCCAGGCACCCTGAAAATTTGGATATTTCTTACTTTAACAATTTACTTTTCAGAGAAGTTAGATATGAAACAATCTTCATTTCTTTTTTATAGCATTCTATTCTCGAGTTTGAGATCTCATTCTTTCCTTTCATAAAAATAAGGTGTTGTATGCCTATGAGCTTTACTTTTCTTCTAAGTAAATAAATATATTATTTTCACTGTTCTACTGCTCTTATTCTGATATTAAAATTGAAACATACTTTTCAAATCACTCTAAATCCTTCTTGTTTCCCTAAACACTTCTAACTCCTATGGACAAAATATGGGAGTAGACATTTTAAACTGCTTTATTACATTTGTGTTTTCAATCATTTTATTAACTTATTTCTCTACCTCAGGATGACATATTCTCTTTAAAATCAATTTATTAGTTTTCTAATAAAATCTACCACATTTCTGTAGGTGAAGCCACAATTTGGGCCTCTGTAATTTAAACTCATAATCACTATTTTAAAAATTAATAAATCTAGACTCATCTCATGACCATTTGGTGGGACAGTGATGAACGAGTCTATGGATCAACGATATGAATTCAATTATTCCTCCTGAACACAGAAAATAATTTTTAGGAGTGAATATGATCCTCTAGCCTTCATGAGTTTAGCACTAACACTTTAAAGTTAGAATAAGACACACTAGTGTGCTGAAGCACATATATATTTAACGTATTTGCTTAGAGACTTAGCTGAAAAAACATTAAAACAGAAGCCAAACATCTTTGTCTAAAAGGCTGATATCTAGAAAGACTTCATTTTTTTAACAAATTGTTCAATTTGATTCAGCTGCCTCTGCTTACTAAGGTCCCTACAATATTCATGTATCTGCTGAGGTCCACATGAAGCCCCAAACATATGCTTCAGCCAGTGTTCATATACTCATTTGATTACTATCATCTGGGGTATACATATTGTATCAGACTAAGACTCATTGGGTCTGCTTCTAGCTGAGACCTGTGGTTGGCCTCATTTTGTTGCCAACCCCGCATGTTGCTGAGCAGCTCAATTTCCCTTCAGGTGACAAGATTCATTCAATTTTCACTCAATGCAGCCCTTTATACAAAACTTGCTTCTGGTTAAAACCACGCAAACTGTGGGGTGCCTGGGTGGCTCAGTCGGTTGAGCAGCTGACTTCAGCTTAGGTCATGATCTCACAGCTCCTGAGTTCAAGCCCCACGTTGGGCTCCGTGCTGACAGCTTGGAGCTTGTATCCTGCTTCAGATCTGTGTCTCCCTCTCTCTCTCTCTGCCCTAACTCACTTGCATTCTGTCTCTGTTTCTCTCAAAAGTAAATAAACATTAAAAAATAATAAATTAAAAAAAAACATGTAAACTGTGATGACTTACTGTATTAGCTACATACTATTTTATAACAAATTATCCCCAAATTAGTGATTTAAATTAGACACATCTATTATCTTACAGTTTTTTCTTCTCAGAAATGTGGTTGTAAATTGACTAGGCCTTCTGGCTCAGGATCTCCTACAATGATGCAATCCAGGTGTTAGCTAAAGCTGTGGTCTCATCTGAAGACTCAGTTGGAGGAGGATCCACTTCCAAGGTCATGACATAGTTGTTGGAAGCATTCAGTTTTTCATCAGCTATTGTAATGAGGGCTTCAGTTTCTTACTGCCTATTAGATGGAGACTGTCTTAAGTTTTCTTGTCATATGTATCTCTCCAACATGACAGCTTGCAAAACAAAAAACAATATAGAAAATGCTAGCAAGATGGAAGTTACATAATTTTGTAACCCATTCATGTAAATGTCATCCCATAACTTTTGCCATATTTGTTAGAAGCAAGCTGCTAGGTAAAGCTGAATCTCAGGGTGGAGGAAATACACAAAGATGTGACTACTAGGAGGAGGGGATCATTGAGGGCCATCTTTGAAAACTTCTTATCACATTTACCAAGGTGAAAATTCCATTTGGCTGACATCTGGGTCCTAAAGTGGCCTATACAGGTCACATCATTTGAAAGCCAAATAAACAATTATGAAAAACAGCATATGGCCCAATAAAAGCCTGTACAAACTGCCAAGAAAAAAAAAGTCCAGTACACACACTTAACATCCAAAGACAAAGCTGAGTTCCTTGGTCCCAAAAGAGCCTCTAAATATGTTGTTTTGGTTCACAATCCTGTACTCTAAAATTTTTCAAGGGTTTGAGGAAACCGCATTCCCTATTCCTCTGTTCAATTTCGAAATATGTTAGAAGATAGTTATAAAGCAGATGACATTCAAGACATCACTTTTTTTACTGTCATAGCTGATATTGGAAAATGTGGCTTATGTTTGTGGTCAAGTTGACTTTCTATTATTCAGTCTCTGAATTAGAAAGTTTTACCTACCTACTCTCGGCACTGTCAGACCACCATACATTTCTTTCACAAAAGTAGTCTTCCTTTACAATTTGTAAGGGATAAAGATATAAAACCTGCTCTCTGTAGGGATGCTCACTTCTAAGGAAAGAATAGAACAAATGTTGAAGATATATACTCTCTGTTTATTCAAATTCAACAATAAGATTAAGTTATTCTTTCTTCCTTGAAAAAGAGTAAGTGAAGACACAGGTAAGTATAGTTTTCTTCACAAGGCAGGAAACACTAAGTGGAATAAAAAATGTTTCCATACCTAACAACAGTGAATGAAAGGAAGAATTACATTACAATCTAGGAAGAAGTTTCCTCCCTATCTGCACCCTTTTACCTTATGTGGTGGAAGTTATCTAATGAGAAATGATCTTCATCAAGGAAACGCTGCATTAAATAAATAATTACGAGGGTATAGAACAATAGAGTGAATGTCAGGAAACACGTGTTCTATTCTTGCACACTTCACCTGACCATTCACAAGTTAACTTAGATTTTTTTTAAGTTCAATTTCCTCTATATAAGGGTAAGGATGGACTCATAAGGATATGAATGATATCTACTAGATGAATGATTCTCAATGGGGAAGAAAAAGCATAATTTCCTAGGTAGGGAAATAACATGTTTTTCCCATAATATAATAGATTGGATACTATAAAAATCCCTCCCTGTGTAAATAAATAGAAAACTAAAATAACCTTGCAGTCAGTTGCAAAGAAGTAGAAATTAAATATCTTTCCTCAATAGAATTCCAGAGCTAGATGACTGACTTCATGGGAAAGTTCCATCAAACATTAAAGCAACAAATAATATCAGATAAGCTCTTCTAAAATAGAATAAGACAGAATATTCCACAACCAATTTACAATCTATAAGAGTCTTCAAATCAAAGGAACAACCATATGAAAAACTCATTTCACTCATTAACATAGATGGAAAATTTTTAAATATTAGCAAAGCAAAACCAACAATGTAATAAAAGATGGTCTGTTATGACCATGTTAGATTTATTTTTTTATGAAATTTATTGTCAAATTGGTTTCCATACAACACCCAGTGCTCATCCCAACAGGTGCCCTCAATACCCATCACCCACCCACCCCTCCCTCCCACCCCCCATAAACCCTCAGTTTGATTAGATTTATTCACAGAATACAAAGATGGCTGTCTTAATATTAGAAAATCTATCAATCAAGATATTTAGACTCATTAATATGTTCTATTTATTATAAGATTAAAGGAGAATATTGAAGGAGAAAATAACATCTCAATACATGAAGAAAATATTGATAAAATTCAACAGTTGTTCATAAAAAATATTTGCAAGGTAGGCATAGAAAGAAATATTTTTAACTGATAAAAATATCTAAATAAGCAAACCTAAAATAATGGTGAAACACTATTCTGTTTATAATCAGGATGAAAGCAAGAAGCCCTAATATCAACACTTCTATGTAGCATTTTAGTAAGTTCTAGCCAGTTCTCTAAATGTAAAACAACAACAACAAAACCTCAGAGCCCCAATATGTGCAAATTAGAAAAGAAGAATCCAAATTCTCATTATTGGGATAATATTTGATTGCTTATATAAAAAACAGGAAAATCTGGGGCACCTGGGTGGCTCAGTAGGCTAAATGTCCGACTTTGGCTCAGGTCATGATCTCGCGATTCATGGGTTCAAATTCCATATCGGGCTCGTGCTGACAGCTGAGAGCCTGGAGCCTGCTTCAGATTCTGTGTCTCTCTCTCTGCCCCTCTCACACTCATGCTCTGTCTCTGTCTATGTCTCTCTCTCAAAAATAAATAAACATTAAAAAATAATAATAAAATAAAAAATAGGAAAATCTACAAATTATCAAAACTAATAAAAAATGATTCTTATATGTAAATATGAATAATTACATTTTATGAACTATTATTGGTTAAAAGTGTTATGTTATTTTTAAAGATATTTCATTAATAAAATTAATTAAATAATAATAAGTTACTTTGAAGTAAATTTAATAAAATTGTATAAAAATCACATGGAAATTGATATTTTAGTATATATTTATTTATTTTGAGAGATAGAGCATGCAAGCAGGGGAGACACAGAGGGAAAAGGAAGACAGAGAATACCAAGCAGGCTCTGCACTGTCAGCACAGAGTCCAATACAAGGCTCAAACCCACAAACTGTAAAATCCTGACCTGAGCCAAAACCAAGAGGCAGACACTTAACCAAGTGAGCCACCCAGGCACACCTGGCATTTATTAAGAGTTATTTCAAATATTGATAAAGACATATACAATATTCATACATACAAAAACTAGATATAAAAATGATGTAAATTCTCCCCAAATTGATCCATGAATTCAATGTTGTTTATTCATGAAACTTCTTATTGAGTCTAAAATTTACCTGGAATAACATAAGACCCAGGATAGCTAAGTCAATTTTAATGAAGATATAATTTGAGTGGGTAACAAACACTTTTTATATATTCTTATAAACCTACAATATTTTAGACGACGTAGTGATAGTTCAATACATAATTGGAAAGTATACACTGTTTAAAAACTTATAGATAAATGCATATATGGAAACTTTATATGAAAAATCTGGCACTACAGATTAGTGGAAAAAGTGCTATTTTTTTTTTAAGATTGAGTCACCACTTACGCTGGTTCATCACTTTGCTTTATGACGTGCACACCTGGTGTGTTCAAGTGTGCATGTGTACTGTTTGTGCCATTTGTGTATCCCTCTCACTTCCCGAAGTACACTCATGAGCACAGTACAGTGGGGGAATCAAGGATGAAATATTTAAGGATTGGTGCATGATTCTTAAAAATGAATTAAACTGTTGGGGCACCTGGGTGGCTCAGTTGGTTAAGCATCTGACTTCGGCTCAGGTCATGATCACACGGCTTGTGGGTTCAAGCCCTGCACTGGGTCTTGTGCTGACAGCTGAGAGCCTGGAGCCTGCTTAGGATTCTGTGTCTCCCTCTCTCTCTGCCTCTTCCCTGTTTGTGCAGTTTCTCTCTCTCTCTCAAAAATGAAACAAACATTAAATTTTTAAATTAAAAAATCAATAAAACTTTTTAAAAGGAATAAAAGAGATAGAGTCATCTACATAAAATAAATTTTGAGGGGGTCATATAAATAGAAAATATGTAAACGGTTACCTTTGGAGGAAATCAGGTAAAACGTACATGATATCTCTGTATTGCTTCTTAAAACTGCATTTGAGTCATTTGAGTCATCTTGAGCCATTATCTCAAGAATTTGCTTAATTAAAAATAGAAAATAAAATACTAGAGTTCATCACATATAATTATGAGTGACTGATATTTAATGAAAATATAAATTTGTGCCTCTGTTTGCATAAATGTGGTTCAATGTTGATCACAATAAAAAATGCACTACCCAATATGAGCCCTTATCAAAAAATTTTTTAAACCACTGAATTTTAAATAAGTTATCTGGGAAAAGTGATCATTTATATCAGAAATATAAACAAAAATAGGTATATATTTCCCATCATGTATAAAATTAATTCTTGATTAATTAAGAACTTAAATATAAAGACAAAACTATTGAACTATAAGGTGAAAATATAGGAGGATTTTAAAACAAAAACAAAAGAGCCACAAAAGCTGTGAAGAAAACAGTTGATAATTTCAATTAAAATTAAGACTGTTTCTTCATAACAAAAAAAAGGAGAAGATAACCAGACACTGGAAGAATTTATTTATAAATTATATAATTAATAATTATTAGAATTATACACATCATATGTTAGAATCACATATATAATTAATATGGTAATCATATATATGAATTATACATAATCATGATTTATGTGTATTTTTAATATATTTTATTATATTATTTATATGTATTAACATAGTAATCCTACAAATCAATAAATGGAACAAACAACAAAATAGAAAATTGGGAAATAGACATGAACAGATTTTTCAGAGGAAGAGAAATACTAACTAACATCATAGATAAATCTTATAAGATAGAGTTTAGCAAAAGAGGCTAGACATAAAATAATATAAACTGCACATTTCCATTTACAAAAAGGTGAAAAGCAGACAAACTATATAATATAGTGTTTAGGGACACATGTAAATGTGACAAAACTATATAGAAAAGAGGGAAACTATAAACATAAAATTCATGATAGTGATTTCCTTGGGTTTGAAAGAGAGATGTTACTAAGCATGAATACATAGGAGGCTTTAATAGTTTTTAATTTTCTTTGAGTGAGTGGTTTTACTTTATCAACATTTTTAAAACTATACATATATGAATAATGTACTATGTACATATGTTTTAATAGGATATATTTTATTAAGTATTTAAATATAGAATTAAAATTAGATTAGAAAGACTCCCCCCAACTGCCTTCAAATAAATAATCATTACACTAGATCAAAATTCCACTTTTAATGCAGGGTGGACATAGCCTCACATAATGTGTGTGAAAGGCTAAAGTTCTGCACTGCTATCACCAGGGACCTAAAGTAAAACATGCTCATAACTTCTGTGAAATGTGGGAGATGTTTTAGGTCAGGCTTATTCTGGAATTACTCTTTCCAACAAAAATTAGAGTAGAGTAAAATTCTTCCCATATTTACAGGGCAGCTGAAAAGATATTCAGCATTGAAAATAGTGACTGTATCATATACCTATAAAATCACAGTAAGGAAGCAGAAAAAACTATTGTTCTGGTATTAAGCAGAAACATCTGTAAGTTTAGTGTGCCTTGAAGCAAAGCAACCTCCTTAGAAACAATTAATGAACACACAACATGTAAGAAGAGTGCTTATACAATTAAAGACAGAAAGATAGAATTCTTTGTCTTTCATGTTAAATACCTAGGTATAAGATGTCATTACAAGAAGATTAGAAAGGAACACAAATTGTGAAAGGCTGATGTAAAATACTTAAAGGTTATGAAATAAAAGGTCTAAAATTGATTCAGGCCATAAAATTTTCTTTTGGTCTCACATGGCTAAGAGTTGCTCCAAACACTAGTGAGGAGGAAATCATTTTATACCAAAATAACATCGTGTAATATTTGTAGATTTTTACAAATGTATGATGGTGTATTCATGTAGACATTCAGGTTTAAATTTAATTCATTAAATTACACAATGTTCTAATGCTATATTGTGGATTTAGTAATTTTCAAACTGTTCTTACACTTTATAGAGTATTGGGTTAAAAACCATTCTAGGTAGATTGGTAGATGGAATAGACAGACATGCCAGTTATTATCTTACCATCTACTTAGAAAAGTTCTTAAATCAATAACTTAGTTTTCTACCCTAAGAACCTAACTAAAGTAGAGCAAACTAAAGAAAGCACAAGAAAGAAAATAATAAAGATTAGAATGGAAATAAATTAAGGAGAGAATAGAGAAAAATAGATAAAATCAATGAAAAAAATATATTTTGGAAAGATTGATCAAATTGACACATTTTTAGCTATACTGGCCAAGAAAAAAGAGAAAGAGCAAGAAGGAAAGCTAGAATCAGAAATGAAAGTAAGGATATTACTACCGAACGTATAAAATGTAAGGCCTTATAAAGGAATACAATGAGCAATTGTAAGCCAATAAATTATTTAACTTTGATGAACTGAACCAATTATTAGAAATATACAAACTACTAAAACTGACTCCAGAAGAAATAAAACATCTGAACAAACCTATAATAAGTAATGAGATTGAATTAGTAATAAAAAAAAAAAAAGCTACCAACAAAAAAGCCTAAGCCCAGATTAGTTCCCTGGTAACCCTTCCAAACATTTAAAGAATTAGCAAACTAATCCAAATCTCAAACTTTTAAAAAATGTTAAGAGGAGGAAACATTTCCCAACTAATTCTATGAGACCAGCATTAGCCAGATACCAAACCCATATGAAGATATTACAAGAAAGAAAAACTAGAGACTAATATTTGTAATTAATATATGCATAAAAATAGCAGCAAACCAAACCCAGCAACATATAAAAAGACTATACAACATGATCATATGAGATTTAGCCCAGGAAAGTAAGGTTGACATGACATTTAAAAATTAACGTAAAACACCATATTAATAAAATAAAAGGCAAAAACTGCATGCTCATCCTAGTAGATGCAGAAAAGTATTTGACATAATTCAACACACTTTCATGACAAAAAAAAATCAACTCAGAATAGAAGGGAACTTCTTCAATCTGATACAGGAAGTCTATGAAAAACCCACAGCTAGCATTATACTTAACGATGAAAGACTGAAAGCTTTCCACCTAAGATCAAGAACAAGTTGGGGTGCCTTGGTGGCTCAGTAGGTTAAGCAGCCGACTTCGGCTCAGGTCATGATCTCGTGGTCCATGAGTTCAAGCCCTGAGTCGGGCTGTGTGCTGCAGCTCAGAGCCCAGAGCCTGTTTCAGATTCTGTGTCTCCCTCTCTCTGACCCTCCCCCGTTCATGCTCTGTCTCCCTCTGTCTCAAAAATAAAAATAAACGTTAAAAAATTTAAAAAAGAACAAGTTAAAAATGTTCACTTTTACCTCTGCTACTCAACACTGTAATACAAGTTCTAGCCAGGGCAATAGGCAACAAAATAAAATAAAAGGTATTGGTATTGAAAAAAGAAGTAAACCAATCTAAGCTCACTAGGACATCATTTTATATATAGAAAATCCTTGATAATCCATAAAAAAAAAATTAGACCTAGTAAGCAATTTCACCAATGCTGCAGGATATAAGATGAATATAAAAAAATGTATTTCTATACAATAACAATAAACAGTATGAAAACAAAATTAAGCAAATAATTACATTTATAATAGGATCAAGGTAATAAAATATTTAGGAATAAGCTTTAACAAAATAAGTGCAAGATCTGTATACTTAAAGATACAAAATATCATTGAATGGATTATGGAACTTATACATAGAGAGAAACAGGGAAAGGAAGGTGATAGTACCGAGTGAAAGATAAGAAATTTCCTTTAGTTCCTCACATTACAGAGCCAATTCCCATCTAGCACTGCTCTCTTCTTTTTTCTATCCTTTCAATTATACATTTTTCTACCCATTTTCCATCTGCTTAAAAAATGTTACTTTATTGGCTAATATATGCCAAACATTTTTCTAAGCATCAGTAATATATTGGTGAATAAAATAAAGGCCCTTGCTCTCATGGAGATTATATTATAGTGGCAGGTGATAGACAACAATAAACCTTAAAAGTAAATTGCACAAGTGTCAGAAGGTGATAAGTACTATGGAAAAATTTTTAAAAATATAAGCATAAAGAAGACTAACAATGTGGTGTGTAAGTGGAGTAGATGGGTTGGTGAGTCAGGTGACATTCAAATAAAGACATGAAAGAAGTAAAATATTTTGTCCTGTAGATATGTGGAGGGGGTAGGGGTGAAACAAGGCTTTCATACATATACAACAAGACAAAGACCTTAATGCATGGGTATGCTTAGAATATTCAAGTAATAATAGCAAGGATGCCAATGTGGGTAGATTCAAATGTGCTGAAACAAAGCAAAGAGAATATTAGGAGATGAAGTTAAGGACATGACATAAGGTGATAGGTTATGTACGAAATTGTAGATCATAGATAGGATTTTGGCTTAAACCTTAAGTAAAATACAGAACTATTGGAGTGTGTTGATCAAAAAACAGATGGTAGCTACACTTGGGGTGATTGTAGCATAATGTATATTTGTTGAATCATTTTGTTACATACATAAAACTAACATACCATAGTGTGTCAACTCATGAAACTATTTTATTTTTATTTTATTTTTTAGTATTTATTTATTTATTTATTTATTTAATATAATCTATTGTCAAGTTAGCTAACAGTCTATACAGTGTGTTCTTGGGTTTAGGAGTAGATTTCCATGATTCAGCACTTACATAGATAAGAATTTATCCAAAGGATATCCTTTGCTATTGCTGGATCCTAGGGTAATTCTAATTTTAACTTTTCTAGGAAACTGCACACTGTTTCCAGAGCAGCTGCACCAGTTTGCGTCCCCACCAACAGTGCAAAAAGATTCCTCTTTTTCCACATTCTTGCCAACATCTGTTTTTTTCCTGTGTTGTTAATTTTAGCCACTCTGACTAGTGTGAGGTCGTATCTCAGTGTGGTTTTGACTTGTATTTCCCTGATGATGAGTGATGTTGAGCATCTTTTCATGTGTCTGTTGGCCATCTGGATGTTTTCTTTGGAAAAGAGTCTATTCATGTCTTCTGCCTATTTCTTCACTGGATTTTTGTTTTTTGGGTGTTGAGTTTGGTAAGTTCTTTATAGAATTTGGATACTAACCTTTTATCCAATATGTCATTTGCAAATATCTTCTCCAATTCCATTGGTTGTCTTTTAATTATGTTGAATTTTTCCTTGCTGTGCAGAAGGTTTTTATCTTGATGAGGTACCTGTAGTTCATTTTTGTTTTTATTTCCCTTGCCTTCAGAGTCATGTCGAGTAAGAAGTTGCTGCAGCTGAGGTCCAAGAGATTGTTTCCTGTTTTCTCCTCTAGGGTTTTGATGGTTCTCTGCCTCACATTTAGGTCTTTTATCCATTTTGAGTTTATTTTTGTGTATGATGTAAGAAAGTGGTCCAGTTTTATTCTTCTGGATTTAGCTGTCCAGTTCTCCCTGCATCATTTGCTAAAGAGACTGTCTTTTATCCATTGGATACTTTTCTTGCTTTGTCAAACCTTAGTTGGCCATACATTTGTGGGTCCAATTCTAGGGTCTCTATCCCATTCTATTGATCTATGTGTCTGTTTTTTATGCCGATATCATACTGTCTTGATGATTAGAGCTTTTTAGTAGAGACTAAAGTCCAGGATTGTGATGCCTCCCACTCTGGTTTTCTTTTTCAACATTACTTTGGCTATTTGGGGTCTTTTTTGTTTCCATACAAATTTTAGGGTTGTTCTAGCTTTGAGAAGAATGCTGGTGCAATTTTGATTGGGATTGGATTGAATGTGTAGATTGCTTTGGGTAGTATTGACATTTTAACAATATTTGTTCTTCCAATCCGTGAGCATAGAATGTTTTTCCATTTCTTTGTGTTTTCAATTTCTTTCATAAGTTTTCTATAGTTTTCAGCTTACAGATCTTTTACCTCTTTGGTTAGGTTTATTCCTAAGTATTTTATGGTTCTTTGTGCAATTGTAAATGGGACTGATTACTTGATTTCTCTTTCTGTTGCCTCATTATTGGTGTATAGAAATGCAATCAATTTCTGTACATTGGCTTTGTATCCTGTGACTTTGCTGAATTCATGTAGTGGTTCTAGCAGCTTTTTGGTGGAGTCTTTCAGGTTTTCTGTGTAGAGTATCATGTAATCTGTGAAAAGTGAAAGTTTGACTTCTTCTTTGCCTATTTGGATGCCTTTTATTTCATTTTGTTGTCTGATTGCTGAGGCTAGGACTTCCAACTCTATGCTGAACAACAGTGGTGAGAGTGGACATCCTTGTCATGTTCCTGATGTCACGGGGAAAGCTCTCAGTTTTCCCCTTTGAGGATGATATTCACTGTGGGCTTTTCACATATGGCTTTTATGATGTTAACATATATTCCTGCTATCTTGACTTTCTTGAGGGTTTTTATTAAGAAAGGATGTATTTTGTCAAATGCTTTTGTCTATTGACAGGATCATATGTTGCTTATCTTTTCTTCTATTAATGTGATGTATCACACTGATTGATTTGCAAATATTGAACCGGCCGTGCAACACAAGAATGAAACCCACTTGATCACGGTGAATAATCTTTTTAATATACTGTTGGATTCGATTTGCTAGCATCTTTTTGAGAATTTTTGCATCCATGTTCATCAGGAATATTGGCCTCTAATTCTCCTTTTTAGTGGGGTCTCTGTCTTTATTGGGGCTTAGTTGTTGGGAATCAATGTAATCCTGGCTTCATAGAAAAAATATGGAATGCTTCATGAATTTGCACATCATCCTTGCACAAGAGCCATGTTAATCTTCTCTGTATCATTCCAATTTTAGTATATGTGCTGCTGAAGCGAGCACAAAAATTAATTAAAATTTAAAAATACAGTACCCACAAAGTGCAATAAAGTGAAACACAGTTTTAAATTTTTTTTTAAAAAAGAGTAATTTGATCTAATTTAAATTTAAATAATTATAATAGCTGCTGTGTTGAGAGTAGACTATAAAGCCAAGGGTGAAGCACAGAGACAAGTACAAATGAGAAATGATCATGGCTTGGATAAGAGTTATAGCACTGGACATGTAAGAAGTGGTCATATTTAAATCAATGCTATTTCCTAATAAGCCAGATGTAAGGTAGGAGAAAGAGGGAGGAATCAAAACTGACCCTACTATTTCCGGCTGATATGCTGGGAAGATGAATGTTCAGCATACAACCTATAGTATTCTTTCAACAAATGTTCTTTGTATCTGAAGTGAAATAATTAGCTGTCTGTGACTTACAATAAAATGATTCCTTCAAAATTAAAATGATATCTAGACTACTTGGATCCCAATTGACAGTGTAGTCAGGATACTTGTGCCCAGAATGGAGCAAACAGGAAAGCAAAATAATATACAAAATAATAAATTTAAAAGCCTTACTCCAAGGGTGCCTGGGTGGCTCAGCAAGTTAAGCATCGGATTTTTGCTCTGGTCAAGATTTCATGGTTCGTGAGTTCAATCCCACATTGGACTCTGTTCAGACAGCTTAGAACCTGGAGCTTGCTTTGGAGTCTGTGTCTCTCTCTCTCTCTCTGCCTTCTCCTGCTTGTGCTCTCTCTCTCTCTCTCTCTCTCTCTCTCAAAAATCAATAAACACTAAAAAAAGCCTTACTCCTGTCTAGCTATGCCACATGCTACAAAGTACCTTATTTTAAGTCAATTTAATCTGGCAAATGAATGAGGAAATGACAACTCTTCAGTCTAAGAATTCCTTTGCCAACAGATCTCACAGTTCTTTCATCTCCTGAGTGGAATTTTGTTGATATCTTCAATTAGAACAATATGAGATATTTAGTATATCAATTAAGCAAAGGATTTGAAGAAGGTGGAGCCCTGGTTCCATTAAACTGAAAAGAATGACACAATTATTTACATTGCCAAATTTTCCTGCTGACAAGCAGGCACTTGCCAGGCTGACAAGCAGGCACGCCCCACAAGCACTTGCCAGGCTGAGTGGAAGAGAAGCAGCTGAAGAAAAATATTTCTACTTTCCAGAAATTGTATCTCACTCTACAGAAAGAACATAGCCCCTCCTATCATTTTATCTCATATACCTATTTGTTAAGACAGAAGTAGCTTTGTAACATTTAGAGAATATCCGTATTTCAAATATAAGCATAATAATGAACTCTTTTCAAACTGAAAAATTTAGGGGTTATAATTTTTGAAGAAGAATTAAGATAATTCCAGACATTATATTATCATTTCCTTCATTATAGGGAAAGAGAAATAGAAGAGAAAACAAAGGCAGAATTTACTAAACTTTTAGGGGGAGAGAAAGCACAAATAATGCAGAAGGTTTTCAAGGCAATGTTAAAAATCTTGGCTTATATTTAATATAGTGTATTGCTATTCAAAGAACTTTAATGGCTGTGTTATTATCTGAAAGGCAGGAAACTAAGGTTTTGAAAAGTTATGTGATGTCATTCAAATACTTAGCAACCAAGACAAGACAAAAATATAAGCCTTAAAATTTATAAATAAGTTTTCTCTACTATATCAATGCTGTCTTTCAATTATAACTAAAAATATGAGGAAATCATTGACTTAGGTATTGATTTCATGGTTTGCGAGTTTGAGCCCCACTTTTGGCTCCATGCTGACAGTGTAGAACCTGCTTGGAATTCTCTCTCCTCCCTCTCTCTTTGTCTCTCCCCTCTTTGTGTATGTGCATTCTCTCTCTCTCTCCCTCCCTTCCTCTCTCTTTCTCCCAAAATAAATTAATTAATTTAAAAAAACTATTAAAAATTAAGAAATTAGGCAAAATAATAGAGACTTTTTCTTTAATAATATCAGAGGGAAATTATGTAAACTTCAAGTTCTTACATAAAATAGATAAAGCACTACTCTTACTTGTGGAGTAATTTACGATTGACAAACAACACACCAATTAATAAAAGCACAGGAAATAGCTAAACAAAAGAACATAGCTTCTAGGAAATCAATAGGTTACTGTAGCATCTTAGACTGGAAATAAAGGTAAACAAATATTTAAACTGCAAGCACTTTGGAAAACAGCTGTGTTCACATGCCTGTGATTGGTAAGACAGTTTTAACTATCAGAATCAATCTGATCTGATGGAAGATGCTAATGACGGATAGCCACTATAACTCATCTCCCAAAGTACTAATTTTGGGGAGATGTAAAACATAATGCCTGGCATTGAATTCATGGGAAAATATGCCTTCCTTTTGCTGAGTATGGCTAGCTTAAGTAAATTGGTGACACAAATAGCAATTGTAAAGTCGTCATTGGAATTAGAATGAGTGTCTATCTTTGGAGATGTTTCAAGAACATTGGTGGGTGAAAAGTGACTTCATTGACCTTACATGATAACTAAAAGGAAGGGGACTTTTTGGTATTTATGATTTTCTTATCAAATATTGTGTAAATACAAGGGATTTATACCAAATAAATATATGTGTTACAATAGAAATCTTCTAATGCCACAGTTGCATGGGCTATTTATTTATTTATTTAGAGAGCATGTGCTCATGCATGAGTGGGATAAGGTCAGAGAGAGAGGGAGAGAGATAATCCCAAGCCCACTATGTTAGCATAGAGTCTTATGTGGGGCTCCATTCCAACATTGTGAGATCATGACCTGAGCCAAAACCAAAAGTCCGGCATTTAACCGACTGTGCCACCCAGGTGCCCTGCATGGGCTATTCTTTATAAAGAAATTATACAACTGAAACCATTAGTACTGCAGATGTTTCTTCAAGTAGCAGAGAAGCAGTGTGCTGATCCATCCACATTGCCTCTTATAGCCCCTTAAAAATCATAATACATAATTTTTTAAGTTTATTGTGAGAGAGAGTGCAAGAGAAAACATGAGCAGTGGAGAGGCAGAGAAAGAGGGAGAGAGAGACAATCCCAAGCAGCCTCCATACTATCAGCATGGAGCCCTGCGCAGGGCTTAAACTCATGAACTGTGAGATCATGACCTGAGTTGAAACTAAGAGTCTTCCCAGGTGCCCCTATAATACATATTTTAATAGAGTTAATTGGAATTATAAATAAGTCTATAAAATAAAGCTAATTATACTGTGAAAGGAGCAAATCCTTAGTGTCAGCTGAATTAATGATGTTTCAGTGGAACTAACTCCCTACACTTAAGATAATGCATAACCTTAAATAGAATGAGGGCATCATTTGGCTACAAAAAGAATAGATTCCTACCTAATGTGTCTATATTTTCTCCTTCAAACATATGAAAAGAGATTTCCTTCAGATTTATTATTAAACACTTTTGGATACCTCCTCTAAAGACAAAATAATGTCAGATGGAATTAAGTCTCCAAGTTGACAAATGCTGTGTCTTTTTGGTCTTTTAAAACAATAAGAAGAAATGTTGAGGGTTTAGAAGGTTAGAATATTTTACTGAAAAATATTCTGGATTCCATTTCTATCTTTTAGATAATGTGAGAATGATCTTTATAGAAAGCCATGCTTAAAATAAAATTTCCTTTCAAGATATATTCCTGTCCTATGAATCTGTCTATTATTCTACCTGATATGATATAAATATACCAACATTGAGTTTACGATTGAGTCTATCTACTGAGGTCAAAGTGAAAATAAGAATGGCTTTTGAAAAATTCAAAATTATAAAAACAATATTTTATTTGGACAGAGTAAATTATAATTGGATATTTTCCAATATTGGTTAGTGTGCTCCACATGCAGAAAAATTCTTTTCCTTGGTCATTAGCAATTCTTTCCAGAAAAAGAACCAATTGAAGAAAAAGTCACAAAACTATAAGAAATTGAAGGAAATCTACTTCTCGGTCACAAATAGCCTCAAGACTTAAGTGGACACACATATAATTAGCATAATTTTTATTGAATGAATAAATAGTGGCGTGATGCAGAAAACTACTTAAGGGTAGACTTTTTGTTTTGCTTTCTCTTGTTTTCATTTCAGAATCCCTAACACCAACTTGGTGGCCAAGTCACAATTCATGCTAAGACAAAGGTTGTTGAGTGAATGGATGAGAAGAATGGAAAAGGAAATCAACGATGGAAATAGATGCAAGAAGGAGGAGAGAAGCAAAGATAAATGACAAATTGAATTTAACCCACATGGAGTCACCAAAGAATGAAACAGCCACTTGAACTTTCATACTTCTAGTACAGTGTCACAGTATTTTCACTATTCCAAATCCCAAATAATACTTTTTATTAAACTAAAAAGCTGATAGTTTCCCCCTCATGTTAATGAGTATAAACATCTCCTGGAGTATTCAAGGGATATTCTAATTCCTCCATAAAATATTAGTTTTTACCAAATTATAATAAATGTTTATTGTTTGAGTTTAGTCTGAATAATCCATTAATATCCCTAATCTTCCTTCATGCATTGTTCTTAAAGATCAACTTTAATGTCAGAATGATAAAATAATTTTCATTTCCAATTCAACTTTTTCAATTGAAATTTGAATTCAGACTTTAGAGAGAAAATAAATCTCACTGACCATTATCACAGTTGTGAGATACAGTAGCTATGTGCCATGAACCAATGTCTCAACTAGCCTAACATATCTCCTGTAAAAAGCCCATTATGTCATTGGTAAATATTTGATAAATTGGGAAACATAAAATTTCAATCAGCAAATCTAACCCAGGCCCTCCCAGAGCGAAAGAAAATAAAATGTGAATGTGTCTATGTGCTCACGTTTGAAATTAAATATACCTCTCTTTCAATTATGCTTATTTAAGTAATATCTTGAAAATGTTTGCTAGGTATATTAAGCATATTTAAGACTGTCTTCTTTAAAAAATATAGAGAGAGAAGGTACCAGGTAAGAGGAACATGCAAACATTGCAATATATCAGAAAATATAATCTATGAATTTGCTGCAATCCATATTCTGATAACTCAGCATTTGACCAGAGCAAGTCACTTTGTAGAGGTTTTAGCTTCAAGCTGTGTTTTTTGTCAATAGTTTTAAAAACTAGGAATCTAAAACAAATAAACAAAAGTTGTAGGAGTAGAAGGGGAAGGAGGAAAATAATAAATAAGTGAAAGGAGACATTTGGTGGCCTCAAGAGAGTGATTAAAAAGTACACCTTGAATGAAGTAAAATGGTCTGAGAATAGAATCTCAGATGTGGCATTGGCTAATTTTAAAATGTAAGCAAGATGTCAACCTGTATTCTCTTGTGTTTCCTCTCCATCAGTAAGCTGAGGACGATGCTACCTACCTTAAAATTTAAGACATATATGTATATAGAGAAACAGATATAAATATATACATACATATCATGAATGACTGATACCCAGTGGATGTTTAACTAATAGTAGGTATTACTGCTGCTGCTGCTGCTGCTGCTGCTGCTGCTATTACCATTATTACCACAACCTGTTATACCTATTAGAGAATAAATAGTATGAAAAGCAAATACTGTTATGCCCAAAAGGGTAGTTAAATTTGATTCTAGTCACATTCAAGGCTTGTGTTTAACCTTTTTATTTATTTCTTAAATTAAACTCATTAAAGTTTAATAATTTCTTATTCTTATATGGTTCTTTATAATTTTAAAGGGCTTTCAAAAAACATGTATTGTTATTTGAATTGTATTCAAAATTTTTTGGTTTATTCTATCACTCTTACCAAGTATAATTCTGCAGTATTATACTTCAAGTCATCAAATTATGAAATGACAGAGATGTAAAATTGTCTAGTTCACACCTCATGAGCATAGGAAGAAAATGAGGCCTCTGAAGGTTGAAACAACTTGCCTCAAACCACATATAAAACAAGTAGTAATTCTGAAACAATTTTCAATAAATACAAATAAATACTGACAAAAGCTATCGTAAAAATATATAGTTCCAAGTCCAATCAATAGACCAATCATTCTAAATGATGTTTAATACAAAAACAAATTTAAAACAATCAAAAAATTGGACAGGTTTTAGATCATGTTTGCAAAGCAATGTGGACCTGAGACTATGTCAATAGTGTAATCATATTATTGACCTAGTACAGAGATGAGTACATTTTGTGTCTATCCCACAAATATTTCCAAAGCCATATTTAACATGATTTTTGATTTTGATGTAATTCAATTTTTAGGAGAGTTTATTTTTATAATATAGGACCAGGAATAAAAATGCAAATCCATAAGTCTACTTGGGGTATGATCTTCTAATATAGTGCTTCTCAACTTTGCAGTTGGCTGATCCTTTTGGTAGTATAATATATTCATGATCTTTTGATCTCATTCTTTCTGGTTTTTTTCCCCAGGAAAAAAATCACAGAATTAACACAAAGCTATTATCCTC
Source organism: Panthera uncia (assembly GCF_023721935.1). Taxonomy (NCBI): domain Eukaryota; kingdom Metazoa; phylum Chordata; class Mammalia; order Carnivora; family Felidae; genus Panthera; species Panthera uncia. The sequence continues at coordinate 76,540,158 of NC_064817.1, forward strand.
TTCATGTTTAGTCTTTTTAAATATTATAGTTAAAATATTCATGCACAGCAGAAACAAAAATATGGACATTACCATATTACATGTATAAACATTCAAGTTATTAATTCACAGACTACCTAAAAATTCTTATTAAAATGCACGTACTAGAACTAATATTTACTTAGTTTTCACTATATTCTATGCACTAGATTTAACATTGTATGTTGTTATTATGATGAATCCTAATGACCATGGTCTGAGGCAGGTGCTATTTTTTATTATATCTTCAGATAAAGAAACTGATACTTAAGCAAGTTTAAGTAATTTGCTCATGGCTACATAACCCGAATTTGTTTGACTGACTCTAAAGCCTGTTCTCTTTCCACTATACTATTCTGTAGCCCAAATCATTCAAATATTGTTTACAAAAATCAAAGAAAAAATGCTTCTCAGGACTGGCCCAGATCTGATATCAAATAAGTGAATTTTTCCCTGGGTACAAGCTCCCAGAGAAACATTCCTCCATCCAGTTCTCCCTATTGATACCTATTGATCATTGCATAGCTATCAGAGACAGTAGTCACAAAAAGCGACATCTGGGAGACTGTGCCGAATAGGGGAGAAACAAAAAATTATCAAGAAAAGGAAAAAGAAGTCCTGGTGGAAACTGCACTGCATAAAAGTCGTATCTTCCCCTTACTCTGCATTTCCTTTACACTTCCCATAGCTTACTTCCCAATTCTTTATTTTTTTTTCTTCCTCATCTGCTTGCTCAGACCCAGCACATTTACCAGTAACTTCTTCCCCCAAAAGGTGAAATATTGAAAAAAAATATAAAGCTATACTAATATATCAATAACAATCTCTGCTCTTCTTATACTGATATTTCACTATTCAATAGTACTTGATTTCTGTGTTTCTGATTCAGTTCCTAATATACATGAAGGCCTAATGTGCACAAATAAATATATATTTTGAGTATTACTGCAATATGTTCTTCCAGCTCTTAGTATAATATCAGGAACATGGTGGGTGCTCAATAAATATAAATTTACAATGATAGTGATGATAAAGATTATAATGATAGATCTGGTATTTTTTTTTAAATTGTAGTCTGTGACACTAGAGTGCATTAACTTATCTCAATGACTACTGATCAGTGTCTCCCATTAAAATATAGAGTTTGTTAACTTAATGTAAGGATATTTAAGGCACTACTTTGCACATTTAGATGTTTTTGGTATTTAAAACTCTACTTTTACCTCAAAAGAGCCTGACACATGTGACAGGTGGCACAGAATTTCAGAGAAAATTGATCAGAAAAAATGAGAATCCTCACAGAATGTTGGGCTCTTTACTGGAATTAATGTCAGCAATCAACTAAAATTATAAAATATATGAGAACACACATCTGATGGGTTACGGGAAAAATAACACCATTCAAATTTCCTCTGAGAGAGCCACCATACTTGTTACCCAGGCAATACGCACTGGTCTGTACCCTGACATTCTGGGAAAGCACCTATATTCCTTCGGGCCTCTTCAGCATCATGTGTAAAGACTAGAGCAAGCCCCAGTGAACAAGTCTCCAAGAATATATATGGATTACTTAACATTCTCTACTTCCAACATACATTTAAGAAGTCAACAATTCTTTAAAATTCCTTGCCTAAGCGATTTTGGAATTTAACTTAAAAAAAATTTAAATCATTTAAATCAATATGCAATCAGAATATATGATCTGTCCAGAAAGTGAGAAAATCATTACTGGCAATAGTTTTTGGCTGGGCTTAGGAGGGGAATATGTTGACATTTGCACATGCATAAATTCATAATATTAAATTGTTTTGATTCAAACACACATCAAGAAAGACTATGGATAAAAGAATTCTAAGGAGTCAATGTTGGCTCCATTTAGTCTGGGACTCTGAAGAATGGGTGTTTACTAAGAATATAAAACTTCTCTAAAATCAAGAGCTCTTCATGACTCTCAGAAGTAAGCTGGAATACTTTCAAGATCAGACATTCTCCTGAAATTTTCACAACTTCCCGAACCTAAAAGTACCACGAATTTTTTTTCTTTTCGAAGCTCACAAAATTTCAGAAAAATATTAATAAAAATTAAAATTGTCAAATATAAGAATATTTTATTCTATTGTTAGAACTTAGGTTAAAAAAGGAAGTGGAAATGATATTTATACGAAATAAACACTAGCAAATAAATAGCATTGCTGTAATTGCAGTTGACATATTCATTAAAATATTTTATATTTTAATGGGTAAAAGCAATCTGCTGGTTAAATGAATTTAGACACCCATGCAGAGTATTAAGGGATGTTTTACAATGCTTGCAAACCTTCAATTGGGACTTTTTTCCAAAATGTAAATGCCCTGTCAATATAGCTTTTCACAGAAGCCTTATTTATGAGCATATGCTTATCTTCTCCCATCTCTATACTCTGCCTCAAGTGGGCATGATTGTGATATGAACATAGATGGCAGATGCCTTGACTTTTGATGTAGTTAATCATGATTGAAGGCATTCCAAGGTATTGGTCCTGAAGAAATGTGGCAGTGCTACTGTGTAATGGTAAATAAAACAATGGAGTTCTTGCACAGTTTCTTTTCTCATTAAAACTTTTGCATTTCACTCTTACTGCCTTTGAATAATTGCTATTAAGTAGACCTTTTTGACAATGGTGAGAGAAAGAAAAAAGCTGTTTCTTGAATAATATTTTTAATGTTGCTCAATAGTTAATCATTAGAAAAGTCAGTTGCCTGTTTTCTATACCTGATTGTAGAAATTTATTTGGTGAATTGTTTTTGTATGTAAATGTTGATAAATCATCAAAACCAATTCTTCAAAACTGCTTTCTTGCTACCAATAGTGAGAGAATAAATTTATAATAAACCAAAAAAAAGAAGAAAATATTGTGAATGTTCTTCCTGAAATTAAAACAAGAATAAAAACCAAGTTCAGACGATTCTCATTTATAAAAAAAAAGCTCATTTTTTACCCAGTTAAAATATTCATCCATTATCCCAGTGCAATCTTTCTTCCCACTACTGACAGACCCATAGTCCCTTTAAGGCAGCCCAAAAGACAGGCTTTTCTCTGAATTTTAGGCTTTTCTGTGAAAGTTAGTAACATTTATTGTCAAACTGAAAATAGAATAGAGGAGAATAGAAGATTACAACCCCAAAGTCAGAGACAAAATTCCTAGTGGAATGAATTCAAAAAAACAAATGTGTACTGAACAAAGTGGAGACATTCCTGCTAAGTCAGTGGCGTTAATAGTCATTATTTCAAGCTTAGCCCTTTTATACAGCAATCATCCTGCAAGTTGCCTTTTAGAGAATTTCCTATTGCATAAAAAACTGTGTGATTTCAAAAACTGAAAAAAACAAAAAAAAGTCCAGAACAAATAATGTAAAATAAAAGATCAGTGTGCAAGAGATGCCACTCAGTATGGAGGCATCATAAAAAAAAGTGCCAGAAGCCCAGAAATGAATAACAAATATTGCTCAGTGAATATGGCCACCAAGCCATGGCTTGCCAATTTCAAGAAGTTTCATATTATTCAAAAATAGGGTCAGTTTGCCCTGATAATATGCTGCTAATTGATTTGGAAGTTTCCATTTCTCCAAGTCACATTCCTTTCTTCATTTGATGTACAGTTCTTAGTGTATTTACTTTTTTCATTTGTAATAAAGTGTCTGATATTAAAAACAAAACAAAAAGCTTATTGTTTCCATTGATCTTTGAGTGCACTAGCTTAATATTACGTTCTATTATTTTAATGTAGATTTTTCTTAGAACTATCCTCCTGCTTATCAATTTGCATCCTGCTAAGGCAACCTTTGCCTCTGCTGTCTTCTCCAGTTGCTTATTCAACATCTTCTAACACCTTCCTCTTTGAAAGATATAGCTGCATTCACGACCCAAATTAAAGGAAATATTATTTTAAGAAGAGCTTATCTTGAAGGCTATGAACTACATATTTTCATCTGGTACCTTCTGGAGTATCAGTTTCATGCATCTATGCACTTAGTAACTTCTATATGCTTCCTCTTTGAAATATGACTTTATCTTTATGTTCAACTTTGGACAAAGTTTGTCTACATTGAGATGGCTACAGTATAGAATTGACATGCCTAGAATAATGACACAACTTCACTACAAATAACAATGTAGCCCTGAATAGGTGGACTCTTCTCACTTCTCAAACTGATTATTTCTGAAACCTTCCTAAGACACAAATGGCTATAAAACCATACCATTTGTTCATTTTTATCATAATAAAATATATTATTTAATCAGAAATATTTTTGTTAAATTTATTTTGTGGAAATTTGTATCACCTACACATTATGCTCCTGTAATAAAATGAAATAATAAAAAACTCTTTACGAAAGAATTTTTTTGAATTCTAACATTGTTATATTATTATGTATTCTATGATTCTATGTCCAGTAGTTGTCCTGAAATCTGGCTAAGAACCAAGAACTAATGTCATATTCCATTGAGAAAAAAATGGAACAAAGGTTTCAACTCCTTTTGATATAACCTATCAAGTTCCTTCGCCAACACCTCAAGTAAGAATCCAAATGTATTCTTTATTCCATGCCTCCTCACACACGCACATATATTAAGCACAGAGAGCTCTTTACCTGTCCTCCATAATATTAAACTTAAGTTTAATTAGGTCTGACACACATTGAGGGAAACACTGTTTGGTTTTCAAATTGAACTTGCCTTTATCAAATATGTCAGCAGTTCATCTTTGTTTCTAAAATTGGATTTGCATACTTCCCCTTTTGTTACTGCTAAATTAAACTGCTAGGACATAACATATTTTGAATTCTATTCAGAAGCATTCTTTCATTACTAAAGTATGATCGTCTTTTTAAGAGGTAAAAGAAATAATATGCATGAGTGTGTATGCACAAAATGTATGCGGGAGTAAAATGTGCACTGTAGAGGCTGCCTGCCAGCATCCCATTAATTGAAGCTTCCTTGTTTTTCCAAATTCTGAATAATTTCCATCTGCCTCAATTCTTCTGAGCATGAAATCAAAATCCCTAATGCAGAATGGGGAAAGCTGCAGACTAAAGCACTGAGTTTAAGAATGTTAGTCTTGTTCCACGGATAATACAGAGCATAGGTTTCAAAGGATTTTTTAAAATATCTGTTTCTTCCCTAAACAACATGCAGGTGCTAATTTAAGATGATACTATGCTGCACTGATTAAAAACTATGCATTTGCACATGTGGGTTTGTTTTGTACAAATATTTTCTCCCCAAAATGGTATAGGTACACTGTAGCCTTTTGCTACCTATGAGTAAAATTAGCCTCAAATTTTGTGCTGCTGTTATATTTTAATTCCTGCACATAACAGTTTGCCACATCCATTATATAAAATTCCTGAATTTCATATTCCCAGGGTTATCTTAGAAAATTGCACTACCCATACCTTCACCCACCTATTCACTTTTTCTTCATAGAGAGATGGGATCTCATTCCTAAGTCAGAAGCTTTTTAATTTATTATTTACTCCATTGCACTTTCAAGTTTTCAGTAATAACAGCTCTTCAATTCTCATACACAGAAACAATTGGTGCTTTCTATTCATTTCTTTTTATGAGTTTACGAATTTTCTGAACTTAACAACAGATGATGACCCATTATTATTTTATTGCTCATTACAGGTGACTTTTCAGGACCACTGGTCTTTCAACTTTCCTTTTCAACAGCATACTTTATGTAATGCCTCTTCCATCCAAATTGTATATTTTATAAAACAAAGAACTTCTGAAGCCAAAGGACTTTGAATCCAGAGCCTGGGAGGAAAAGAGACTGAATCTACCAGGAAGAAAATGAGAAAACTGGAGAGAAGATAATGGGGTGATTGCAAAGAGGGGGAGATTAAAAAGGCCGCGTGGGCACTGAGGGGAGGGACCCCTTCTGTGGAGAGACGAAGGGAACAAAAAGAGTGGCTAGGGAAGTGTAGGACTGTATCTAGACAGGAGAAAGACCTTGGACTGAGACTGAGAGGGATCCTATCTCTAACCGTGGGTCTTTCTTTGGACTGGGGCTTGCTCCCTGTTCAAGCACCTGGGAAGGAGGGAATCCAGCCTTGGTTGCGGTGGTAGGTCAGGGGCGAAGTCTGAAAGTGGTCCTCTCCCTGGAAGGCTGTGTGTTAGTACAAAGCCTGCCTGCATCCTCCACCCCCAGACTCAGTGGCTGGGCCAAGGGCACAGTCTGCAGTAAGAGTAGGTGGCCCTCTCCCTGGAGTGCTGGGGGAAAAGACAAAGCTTGCCTGCATCTGCCACCCGCCCCCCATCCCAGGGGCTCAGTGGCAAGTTCAGTGAAGCAGTCTACAGTAGGAGAAAGCGGCCCACTCCCTGGATTGCTGTGGGAAAAGACAAAGCCTGCCTGTTTCTGCCTGCATCCGCCACCCCCCGGGGCTTGGCAGACAGGTCGGTGCTGCAGTCCACAGTAGGAGAAGGCGGTCCTCTCCTGAAGTGCTGTGACACAGACAAAGCCAGCCAGAACCACATATTGGGCCACACTGAGAAGCAGTTCCCCAGTGCCAGAGTGCACAGAGTGGGATATTGAATCCTAGCCAAGCGCAGGGTCAGGGGAGTTGCTTGAGCCAGAAAGACTGCCCTGTTTGCACCCGCAGCACAGTGAGGACAACTCAGACTCCACTGGATCATGCTCTGTGGAAAAGAGACTGGGGGATCACCACTTCCCCCAACAACCACCACCAATGTGGGGCCTCTGGGATCAATCCTGGGGCCCATAGTGGAGATGGATCCAGACTACACCAAACCACACCCCTTTGCACTGGGTAACTGTATCTACCAGAGCTGGACAGACCCTGCACGCTGCTTCTCCAGACTAGTGCTGCAGCATTGCCTGGGATAACTCTAGGTCAATACTGGATATATAGATGTAGTCTCCCCCTCATTTCTCCTTCTCTCTTCCCTCCCTTAGGCTGGTTACTCTGGTTATTGGTTTGTCTAAACAGACATATTTAATCCATTGTCTTCATACATGTTCTACACCCCCTTCTTTACATGCCTTTCCCTCTCTCTGGAGTAATCAAGCCATATAGTTTCTCTGTCTGGGTAACTTTATATTCATTTAATTTCCCCCACCTCCTTCTTTATTTTCATTTCTCTCTCTCTGGATTAAAACTTGTAGTCTGTCTGCCTAGTCAATGTTTATTTTTTTCTTTTTCCCCAATTCCTGTAATTTCTCTCTTTCTATGTGCTCTTCCATCAGGACTGGATCCACCCTGTTCTTTACTTGTAGTTGGTGTTTTGGGATTTTTGTTTTTTAGTCTTTAGTTTTTGTTTTTGTTTATTTGCTTGTTTGTGTTATTTGCTTCTCTGTTAGTGTGTTGTTGCTCCTGTTTGTCTGCCTGTTTTACTTCACAGGGCTACTCAAAGGACAAATCAAAGCACACCAGTAGAGGGTCCAAAATATCATTATGAGTAGGGTAATAAAATAACCAAAGTTACAACAATAGAGAGCAAGTAACAATCTCTGAAAAAGAAAAAATAAACTCCTCCTGGAGGGCCAGGCCCTGGACAGTGTATGACCCCGCTTTAATATACCAGTGATAACAGGAACAGAGCACAAAACAAGCTTTTAAAATGTATAAGGCACTGAAAACTAGCCAAAATGATGAAATGGAAGAATCATCTTCAAACGAAATTACAGGAAGCAGTGATAGTTAACAAATTGATCAAAATCAATTTAAGCAATATAATTGAACAAGATTTTGGATAATAGTTATAAAATTAATTGTTGGGCTTGAAAAAAGCATAGAGGACAGCAGAGAATCTATTGCTACAGAGATCAAGGGACTAAAAAATGGTCATGATGAAATAAAAATGTTATAAATAAGGTGCAAAATAAAATGGAGGTGGCCACAGTGCTGATTGAAGAGGCAGAGGGTAAAATAGGTAATTAGAAAATAAAATTATGGAAAATTAGGTAGCTGAGAAAAAGAGAGATAAAAAAAAATCCAGGATCAAGAGGGGAGAATTAGAGAACTAAGTGATCCAATCAAACAGAACAATATCCTTATCATAGGAATTCCAGAAGAAGAAGAGAGAGAAAGGGGCTCAAGGTGTACTTGAACAAATCATAGCTGAGAACTTCCCTGACCTGGGGAAGGAAACAGACATTGAAATCCAAGAGGTACAGAGAACTCCCTTCAGATGTAACTTGAATTGATCTTCTGCACAACATACACTAGTGAAACTAGCAAAATACAAGGATAAAGAGAGAATTCGGAAAGCAGCTAAGGATAAACAGGCCCTAACATACAAAGGTAGACACATAAGGGTAATAGCAGACCTATATACTGAAACTTGGCAGGGCAGAAAGGAAAGGCAGGAAATCTTCAATGTGATGAACAGGAAAAATATGCAGCCAAGAATCCTTTACGCAGCAAGTCTGTCATTCAGAATAGAAGGAGAGAAAAAGGGTTTTACAAACAAACAAAAACTGAAGGTATTCATCACCACTCAATCAGCCCTACAAGAGATCCTAAGGGGAACTCTCTGAGTGAGATGTTGCAAGGACCACAAAATAACACAGACATCCTGAAAAACATGAAACCTACAGATTACATGATGACTCTAAACCCATATATTTCAATAATGACACTGAACGTAAATGGATTAAATGCTCCAACCAAAAGACACGATATCAGAATGGATAAAAAAATAAAACAAGACCCATCTATTTGCTGTCTACAAGAGACTGGTTTTAGACCTGAAGACACCTTCAGATTGAAAGTGAGGGGATGGAGTACTATCTATCATGCTACTGGAAGTCAAAAGAAAGCTGAAGTAGCCATATATATATCAGAAAAACTAGACGATAAATTAAAGGTTGTAACAAGAGATGAAGAAGGGCATTATATAATAATTACAGGGTCTATACATCAGGAAAAGTTAACAATTATAAATGTCTATGCACTTAATTCAGAGGCACCCAAATATGTAAAACAATTAATCTCAAACATAAGGAACCTTATTGATAAGAATGTGGTAATTGCAGGAGGCTTTAATACTCCCCTTACAACAATAAATAGATCATCTAGAAAGAGAATCAATAAAAAAACAATGGCCCTGAATGATACATTGGATCAGATAGACTTGACAGATATATTTAGAACTCGGCATCCCAAAGCAACAGAATATACTTTCTTCTTGAGTGCACATGGAACATTCTCCAAGATAGATCACATACTGGGTTACAAAACAGCCCTTATTAAGTACAAAAGAAATGAGATCATACCATGCACCCTTTCAGACCACAATGCTATGAAACTTGAAATCAACCACAGGAAAAAGTCTGGAACCCTCCAAAAGCATGGAGGTTAAAGAACACCCTATTAAAGAATGAATGGGTCGGATGCTGGGAAGATGGCGGCGTAGGAGGACGCTGGGCTCACCGCGCTTCCTGCTGATCACTTAGATTCCACCTACACCTGCCTAAATAACCCAGAAAACCACCAGAGGATTAGTAGAATGGAGTCTCCGGAGCCAAGCGCAGACGAGAGGCCCACGGAACAGGGTAGGAAGGGCGGCAAGGTGGTGCGCACTCCGCGGACTGGCGGGAGGGAGCCTGGGCGGAGGGGTGGCTCGCCGGCAAAGCAGAGCCCCCGAGTCTGGCAGGCAAAAGCGGAGGGGCCTGACGGACTGTGTTCCAACAGCAAGCTCGACTTAGCGTCTGGGAGGTCATAAGTTAACAGCTCTGCTCAGAAAGCCAGAAGGCTGGAGGACAAAGGGAGGGAGAGCTGCTGAGCCCCCGGACGACAGAGCTCAGTTTGGCGGGGAACAAAGGCGTTCGACAGCGCCATCTCCCCCGCCCATTCCCCAACCAAAATCCCAAAGGGAACCAGTTCCAGCCAGGGAACTTACTCGCTCCGCGCAAACACCCAACTCTGTACTTCTGCGGAGCCAAACCTCCAGCAGCGGATCTGACTCCCTCCTGCTGCCACAGGGCCCCTCCTGAAGTGGATCACCCAAGGAGAAGCAAGCTAAGCTTACACCTCCTGCCCCCATGCACCTTGCATACCCACCCAAGCAGATCCCCAGCACCACAAGCCTGACAGTGTGCAAGTAGCCCAGACGGGCCACGCCACCCCACAATGAATCCCGCCCCTAGGAGAGGGGAAGAGAAGACACACACCAGTCTGACTTCAGCCCCAGCAGTGGGCTGGGGGCAGACATCAGGTCTGACTGTGGCCCCGCCCACCAACTCCAGTTATACACCACAGCACAGGGGAAGTGCCCTGCAGGTCCTCACCACTCCACGGACTATCCAAAATGACCAAACGGAAGAATTCCCCTCAGAAGAATCTCCAGGAAATAACAACAGCCAATGAACTGATCAAAAAGGATTTAAATAATATAACAGAAAGTGAATTTAGAATAATAGTCATAAAATTAATCGCTGGGATTGAAAACAGTATAGAGGGCAGCAGAGAATCTCTTGCTACAGAAATCAAGGGACTAAAGAACAGTCACGAGGAGCTGAAAAGCGCTTTAAACGAAATGCAAAACAAAATGGAAACCACAATGGCTCGGATTGAAGAGGCAGAGGAGAGAATAGGTGAACTAGAAGATAAAGTTGTGGAAAAAGAGGAAGCTGAAAGAAAGAGAGATAAAAAAATCCAGGAGTATGAGGGGAAAATTAGAGAACTAAGTGATACACTAAAAAGAAATAATATACGCATAATTGGTATCCCAGAGGAGGAAGAGAGAGGGAAAGGTGCTGAAGGGGTACTTGAAGAAATAACAGCTGAGAACTTCCCTGAACTGGGGAAGGAAAAAGGCATTGAAATCCAAGAGGCACAGAGAACTCCCTTCAGACGTAACTTGAATCGATCTTCTGCATGACAGATCATAGTGAAACTGGCAAAATACAAGCATAAAGAGAAAATTCTGAAAGCAGCAAGGGATAAATGTGCCCTCACATATAAAGGGAGACCTATAAGACTCGTGACTGATCTCTCTTTTGAAACTTGGCAGGCCAGAAAGGATTGGCACGATATCTACAGTGTGCTAAACAGGAAAAATATGCAGCCGAGAATCCTTTATCCAGCAAATCTGTCATTTAGAATAGAAGGAGAGATAAAGGTCTTCCCAAACAAACAAAAACTGAAGGAATTTGTCACCACGAAACCAGCCCTACAAGAGATCCTAAGGGGGATCCTGTGAGACAAAGTACCAGAGACATCGCTACAAGCATAAAACATACAGACATCACAATGACCCTAAACCCGTATCTTTCTATAATAACACTGAATGTAAATGGATTAAATGCGCCAACCAAAAGACATAGGGTATCAGAATGGGTAAAAAAACAAGACCCACCTATTTTCTGTCTACAAGAGACTCATTTTAGACCTGAGGACACCTTTAGATTGAGAGTGAGGGGATGGAGAACTATTTATCATGCTACTGGAAGCCAAAAAAAAGCTGGAGTAGCCATACTTATATCAGACCAACTAGACTTTAAATTAAAGTCTGTAACAAGAGATGAAGAAGGGCATTATATAATAATTACAGGGTCTATCCATCAGGAAGAGCTAACAATTATAAATGTCTATGCGCCAAATACCGGAGCCCCCAAATATATAAAACTATTGCTCACAAACACAAGCAACCTTTTTGATAAGAATGTGGTAATTGCAGGAGACTTTAACACTCCACTTAGAGAAATGGATAGATCATCTAGACACACGGTCTATAAAGAGACAAGGGCCCTGAATGATACATTGGATCAGATGGACTTGACAAATATATAGAACTGTGCATCCCAAAGCAACAGAATATACTTTCTTCTCAAGTGCACATGGAACATTCTCCAAGATAGATCATATACTGGGTCACAAAACAGCCCTTCATAAGTTCACAAGAATTGAAATTATACCATGCATACTTTCAGACCACAATGCTATGAAGCTTGAAATCAACCACAAGAAAAAGTCTGGAAAACCTCCAAAAGCATGGAGGTTAAAGAACACCTTACTAAAGAATGAGTGGGTCAACCAGGCAATTAGAGAAGAAATTAAAAAATATATAGAAACAAACGAAAATGAAAATACAACAATCCAAACGCTTTGGGACACAGCGAAGGCAGTCCTGAGAGGAAAATACATTGCAATCCAGGCCTATCTCAAGAAACAAGAAAAATGCCAAATGCAAAATCTAACAGCACACCTAAAGGAAATAGAAGCAGAACAGCAAAGGCAGCCTAAACCCAGCAGAAGAAGAGAAATAATAAAGATCAGAGCAGAAATAAACAATATAGAATATAAAAAAACTGTAGAGAAGATCAACAAAACCAAGAGTTGGTTTTTTGAAAAAATAAACAAAATTGACAAACCTCTAGCCAGGCTTCTCAAAAAGAAAAGGGAGATGACCCAAATAGATAAAATCATGAATGAAAATGGAATTATTACAACCAATCCCTCAGAGATACAAACAATTATCAGGGAATACTATGAAAAATTATATGCCAACAAATTGGACAACCTGGAAGAAATGGACAAATTCCTAAACACCCACACTCTTCCAAAACTCAATCAGGAGGAAATAGAAAGCTTGAACAGACCCATAACCAGGGAAGAAATTGAATCGGTTATCAAAAATCTCCCAACAAATAAGAGTCCAGGACCAGATGGCTTCCCAGGGGAGTTCTACCAGACGTTTAAAGCAGAGATCATACCTATCCTTCTCAAGCTATTCCAAGAAATAGAAAGGGAAGGAAAACTTCCAGACGCATTCTAGGAAGCCAGTGTTACTTTGATTCCTAAACCAGACAGACACCCAGTAAAAAGAGAGAACTACAGGACAATATCCCTGATGAATATGGATGCAAAAATTCTCAATAAGATACTAGCAAATCGAATTCAACGGCATATAAAAAGAATTATTCACCATGATCAAGTGGGATTCATTCCTGGGATGCAGGGCTGGTTCAACATTCGCAAATCAATCAACGTGATACATCACATTAATAAAAGAAAAGAGAAGAACCATATGATCCTGTCAATCGATGCAGAAAAGGCCTTTGACAAAATTCAACACCCTTCCTTAATAAAAACCCTTGAGAAAGTCGGGATAGAAGGAACATACTTAAAGATCATAAAAGCCTTTTATGAAAAGCCCAAAGCAAACATCATCTTCAACGGGGAAAAACTGAGAACTTTTTCCCTGAGATCAGGAACACGACAGGGATGCCCACTCTCACCGCTGTTGTTTAACATAGTGCTGGAAGTTCTAGCATCAGCAATCAGACAACAAAAGGAAATCAAAGGCATCAAAATTGGCAAAGTTGAAGTCAAGCTTTCGCTTTTTGCAGATGACATGATATTATACATGGAAAATCCGATAGACTCCACCCAAAGTCTGCTAGAACTGATACATGAATTCAGCAAAGTTGCAGGATACAAAATCAATGTACAGAAATCAGTTGCATTCTTATACACTAACAATGAAGCAACAGAAAGACAAATAAAGAAACTGGTCCCATTCACAATTGCAACAAGAAGCATAAAATACCTAGGAATAAATCTAACCAAAGATGTAAAAGATCTGTATGCTGAAAACTATAGAAAGCTTATGCAGGTAATTGAAGAAGATATAAAGAAATGGAAAGACATTCCGTGCTCATGGGTTGGAAGAATAAATATTGTCAAAATGTCAATACTACCCAAAGCTATCTACACATTCAATGCAATCCCAATCAAAATTGCACCAGCATTCTTCTCGAAACTAGAACAAGCAATCCTAAAATTCATGTGGAACCACAAAAGGCCCCGAATAGCCAAAGTAATTTTGAAGAAGAAGACCAAAGCAGGAGGCATCACAATCCCAGACTTTAGCCTCTACTACAAAGCTGTCATCATCAAGACAGCATGGTATTGGCATAAAAACAGACACATAGACCAATGGAATAGAATAGAAACCCCAGAAACAGACTCACAAACGTATGGCCAACTCATCTTTGACAAAGCAGGAAAGAACATCCAATGGAAAAAAGACAGTCTCTTTAACAAATGGTGCTGGGAGAACTGGACAGCAACATGCAGAAGGTTGAAACTAGACCACTTTCTCACACCATTCACAAAAATAAACTCAAAATGGATAAAAGACCTGAATGTGAGACAGGAAACCATCAAAACCCTAGAGGAGAAAGCAGGAAAAGACCTCTCTGACCTCAGCCGTAGAAATCTCTTACTCGACACATCCCCAAAGGCAAGGGAATTAAAAGCAAAAGTGAATTACTGGGACCTTATGAAGATAAAAAGCTTCTGCACAGCAAAGGAAACAACCAACAAAACTAAAAGGCAACCAACGGAATTGGGAAAAGATATTTGCAAATGACATATCGGACAAAGGGCTAGTATCCAAAATGTATAAAGAGGTCACCAAACTCCACACCCGAAAAACAAATAACCCAGTGAAGCAATGGTCAGAAAACATGAATAGACACTTTTCTAAAGAAGACATCCGGATGGCCAACAGGCACATGAAAAGATGTTCAACGTCGCTCCTTATCAGGATATACAAATCAAAACCACACTCAGATATCACCTCATGCCAGTCAGAGTGGCCAAAATGAAGAAATCAGGAGACTATACATGCTGGAGAGGATGTGGAGAAACGGGAACCCTCTTGCACTGTTGGTGGGAATGCAAATTGGTGCAGCCGCTCTGGAAAGCAGTGTGGAGGTTCCTCAGAAAATTAAAAATAGACCTACCCTATGACCCAGCAATAGCACTTCTAGGAATTTATCCAAGGGATACAGGAGTACTGATGCATAGGGGCACTTGTACCCCAATGTTTATAGCAGCACTCTCAACAATAGCCAAATTATGGAAAGAGCCGAAATGTCCATCAACTGATGAATGGATAAAGAAATTGTGGTTTATATACACAATGGAATACTACGTGGCAATGAGAAAGAATGAAATATGGCCTTTTGTAACAACGTGGATGGAACTGGAGAGTGTGATGCTAAGTGAAATAAGCCATACAGAGAAAGACAGATACCGTATGGTTTCACTCTTATGTGGATCCTGAGAAACATAACAGAAACCCATGGGGGAGGGGAAGGAAAAAAAAAAAAAGAGGTTAGAGTGGGAGAGAGCCAAAGCATAAGAGACTGTTAAAAACTGAGAACAAACTGAGGGTTGATGGGGGTGGGAGGAGGGGGAGGGTGGGTGATGAGTATTGAGGAGGGCACCTTTTGGGATGAGCACTGGGTGTTGTATGGAAACCAATTTGACAATAAATTTCATATATTAAAAAAAAAATAAAAAAAAAAATAAAAAAAATAAAAAATAAAAACTAATCTGTAGCAAAAAAAAAAAAAAAATGAAACCAGATACCACTGATCAGAGAAATTCTCTCAGTTAAATAACATCAATATGAAACTTTATCACAAACATTAATAATACCACTACACTGAGTAACATTTAAATCTAATACTTTAAGAGGGATCCATTTAAATAAGGACAGTAATTTTTTAACTCTTCTACCTACCACAGAGAAATCTCTATGTAATCTATGTATTATGCATGCCCAGTGCCTAATAAATGCATTTTCAATGAGTGAATAAAGAACAAATATTGGAGATAAAAAAAAAACCAAAAAACAACAACAACAACAACAAATTTTAGTTGTATTTGCATTTCATAAAAATGCATCATTCTATGCAATCTTCTGGGTCTTGCTTTTTTGCACTGAAAATGTATCTATTCTCCTCATAATAGGTTTTTAATTGTTTCTAGTCTTTTGTTTTTCTTATTGTGACTGTTTTGTTTTACTTTCTTTTTACACTATCCTCCTCTCTATTACAAATAGTGTTGTTATGTATAATTCTGTGACTGTACAAGAAATATCGGGGGGGGGGTAGGGGCACATGGGTGTCTCAGTTGGTTGAGTGATTTTGGCTCAGATCATGATCCCAGGTTTGTGGGATTAGCCCCCTATTGGGGTCCCCGCTGAGCATGGAGCCTGCTTGGGATTCTCTCTCTCTCTCTCTCTCTCTCTCTCTCTCCCACTGCCCCTCTTCCTGGCTCATGCTGTCTATAAAATATGTAAATAAGTAAGTAAGTAAATAAATAAATAAATAAATAAATAAATACATAAATAAGAAATACTGGGGGTCATATACCTAGAAGTGTTATTGCTGAGTCATAGTGTATATGAACATTCAATTTTACAAGATAATGGCAAACTGTTTTCCAAAGTGGTCATACCAACTTATACTCTCACCAGCAACATTACCAAGATTCTGTGGGGTCATATCTTCTGGTATTGGAAAAATTTCTCAACATTTTTTTCCATTCAAATGAGTATAATATGATATCTCTTTGAGATTATAATTATTATATTTTATCATATATTATTATATTATTAATGAAGTAAAGCCTTTCTGTATATATTTATTAGCCATATCCATTTTTCTTATCCTTTGTGAAATGACTTAATATCCTTTCACCTGTTTTTCTGTTTGTTTTTTGTCCTTTCCCTATTAATTTATAGGATTTCTGGTGCCAGCCTTTGACAATTATATGTGTTGCAAATACTTTCTCTCAGTGTATGTGTTGTATTTTTGCTTACATTTCACTCTATTTATTTTAATGAAAATAAGTTGTTAATATAGCCAAAATGATTAATGTTTTATTTTATGTTTTACATTTTGATTAATAAATTTTTCACTCATATTAAGGTGATGGCTACTTAAAATTTAAAAATAATGGTGCTAAAGTTTTCTTTATACATCAAAGCACTTAATTCACCTGGAGATGTTGTTGTTGCTTTGTATATATTTTGAGGTAGGGATTTAATTTTATTTTTTCCGTATGGAAAACTATTTTTTCTAGTTCTATTTATTGGATAATTCATCCTTTCATCACAGATCAGTCCTGACATCACTAACAAATAACAAAGTTTCCATTATGTCCATTATGCGTGGTATACCACCTGCCAATAATTTTAAAACATTGTTTCAAATATATAAAACTTGGATTTCTATAGATTAGGCATTTACAATAAAAGAAAACATTTCAACATTTTATTTACATTAAAGAAAGAAGGATTCTGTGCATAGTTTCCATCCTATCATTTATCAGATAGGACTGTGCTTTGTAATGTAACTTCCTGTGAAAGAAGTGATTGAGACAGAATTTGCGTTACTTTTGTGCTGCTAACCATAGTCAAGTTTATAAGATATTTGGAAGAAGCTGAAGAGGAAAATATATTTAACTTTCTTGGATGTTGTCTGATGGCTAGGTCATGAAACTGTTAAAGAAATTCACTGAGCATGGATTTTTTGGGATTAAAAGAGCTCTGAGGGGCTAAATGTTTTGGAGTCCCAAAGTTCATAATATTGCACTTTCTTACTGGTCTGACAAGATATGTGACCACGATGAACTTGAAACTTCAGGGAAAAAAGCAAAAGCACTGCTGATACATTCAAAGATGTATAGGTATTTGTACTGAAAATTAGTGAATTTAGCAGATATTATCTGAAGACTGCATGCATTTCATGTTGTAGAATGGTACTGAACTCATTTTTTTAGTGAAGAACTATTTGTGGGAAGAAAGTCATAATTTCTGAAGACTGTCAAAAGTTTTAATGAGTACAAATCTATGCTTCAAATTTCTTGCATCTAAGAAAATAAAGTTAAGAGATAGAAGAAGGGTATGTATAGTATGTATTTGCAATACATGATGTATAAGGTGTTCATGTTTTAATATACTAAGGCTACCCCTAAATCCACAAGAAAAAAAGAAAAAACATCAATAGAAAAAAACTGCACAAAGAACATGAAAGGGAAATTTGCAAAGAAAAAATACAAATAGTAAGTATAATCATCAAAATACATTTAATCTCACTAGTAAGATATTAAATATTTTAGAATATAAAGTGTCATTTTCCTCAATCATAATAGCTAAAATTTAAAAGACTGACAAAATCTAGTGTAGCTGAGAGTATGGATAAATAAGAACCCTTTTGAATCATTGGTAGGAGTGAAAATTGGAATAAACTTTAAATAAGGCAGTTTGGGAAATATTTACAATGCACATGCACTCCGGCCAAATAACCTTTCTGGGATACAATTATCCAGTCTTTGGCTCTCTTGCATTACTGCACATCTTGAGAGTGAGACACTGTCATTTATCCAGGATTATCATTCCAAGGATGTTGATATATAGTAGAAAACATAAATAATATCTCCCTCCAAAGCAAAAAAGGTTTTCTTACAACCTAAAATATATAGATAGTATCTTACTCTAGAGCAAAAGACAGGCGTGATTATTGCCCAGTATAAAAGGTTCAGTTTCCTTAAGCTCAAGGTTTCTATGCTGTAATAGAACCCACTGTGTGTAATGGTATAATCAGGCCCTCTTTTGTGTCACTCTGTGAAACCTGGGGCTTGGGATATTGGCCAAAAAATGCTGATATTCTGGCTACTGTTAATGTTCTGAATATTAAACTGTCTTCTAATTCTATCCCAGAAGTCTCATATCTTCTACCAACATCCATGAAACTGTAGCATGCTAACATGCTTGCTTTGCAAATACAGTAAAATCTCACTCTTCACCTTTATTAATGGGCATTTTTTTGAGGACTTTAACCTAATGTGATATTAGCACAAGAACACAAACACATTTACACACATGGGTTCATGGCAGTCATATATATATATATATACAGGTGGAAAAAAATGAAAACAATCTAAATATTCATAGAAAGAAAACTCATTAAATCATTACATACTATGAGTGGAATACTATAAAGCCAAAAATGCGTACATACATAGCCCTATACTTAGTATATGTGAAATATATCCATGATATGTTAGGTATAAAAAACAGGTTATTGAACACTATTATATTTCCATTTTTTATTAGTAAACACTTCTCTCTCTTTTATTATTTCTCTTTTACATACATACATTTCTAGATAGATATATATCAGTATGTTAGCAATGGTTAACTCTGAAAAATGGGATTTGAAATAATTGTAATTTTTCCCACTTATCTATATTTTCTTGTTTTTCTAAAATGATCATTTGCTATCTGGGTATTTATAAAATAAATGATTCATGTTAATTCTGCAGCTGTCTTCAGAATTTTTATCTCAGGAAGTATCTGAATTATCAGACGTCTGACACATTAGTGAAGCTCTTTCAAAGAGGAACTGATTGAGCTGAAAGCAAACTATACCCACTACTTAGACATAATATTCTTCAAATTTTGGATAGGAGAATATAATTGCACAAATAATACTAAAATTTATGGCTATGTGGCCAAACTCTGGGTTATGTTTAGGCCCATCTGGCTCTATGAAAGCATATTTTCCCTTATCTAACTACTGATATCACTATTAAGACTATTAGAGACTGCATAACTTATAAACTTGCCAAATCACTACGTTTTCTACATGTAACTAATGAAACACTGTGTGCCAACTGTACTCAAATTAAAAACATTTTTAAAAAAGATCATCAGAAATGGAAAACGAGTTTGTGCTAAAAGTAAATTCACCTTTAGTTCCAGAACAACTCCTCTGTTCATAGCACTTTACTCATTGATTTATAACAGTGCACTTTATATGAATACAGTTTTTTAACATAATTTTGAAGATTTATCATTTCTACTAAAATTCACAGTTTAAAGTATATAACTGCTAAAATTTACACTTTAAAATATACAAGGGTATAGTTACCAACGAAGAATATATGTAGAGTATATTGATATGTTTTCCTTTTTTTCCTAAACTGAAATTCCAAAATTAACATATTAAGAGATTATATAAATATATGGTATTCTAGTATCACAAAACTTCTTTTAAGTTTTTATTTAAATTACAGTTAGTTAACATACAGTGTAATATTAGTTTAATGTATACAATATAGTGATTCAATACTTCCATACAACACCCACTACTCAACAAACAAGTACACTCCTTAATCCCTATCACTTATTACACCTATCCTCCCACCTGCCTCCTTTCTGGTAGCCAGCAGTCTGTTCTCTATACTTAAGGGTCTATTTCTTGGTCTGGCTCTCTCTCTCTGTTTTTTGTCTATTTGTTGTGTTGTCTTTTTTCCTAAATTCCACACATGACTGTAATCATATGGTATTTGTCTTTGTCTGACTTATGCAAAGTAAGTCATAATATTAATACATAATATTAATCCATAATAAGTAACATAATATTTCCTAGCTCCATCCATGTCATTGCAAAGGTCAAGATTTCACTCTTTTGAGGGCTGAATAATTTTTTTTTCTGTTTTAATTCATTAATTATTTTATTTAAATTTCAGTTAGCATAAAATGCAAAATATTGGTTTCAGGAGTAGAATTCAGTGATTCATCACTTACACATAACACCCAGTGCTCATCACAAGTGCCCTCCTTACCACCTATCACCCATCTAGCCCATCTCCCACCCACTTCTCTCCATCAACCCAGTTTGTTCTCTATCATTAAGAGTCACTTCTGGTTTGTCTTACTCTCTTCTCTTCCCCCCACTTCCCAAATGTTCATATGTTTTGTTTTTTAAATTTCACATAAGAGTGAAATCATATGATATTTGTCTTTCTCTGATGGACTTATTTCACTTAGTATAATACATTGTAGCTCTATCCACATCATTGCAAATGGCAAGATTTCATTCTTTTTTGATGGCTGAGTAATATTTCATTATATATATGTATATGTATATATGTGTATATATACATACACACACACACACACACACACCACCTTTATTTTATTCATTAGCAGTCAATGGACATTTGGGTTATCTCTATAGCTGGGCTATTGTTGTTAATGCTGCTATAAACATAAGGGTGCATATACCCCTTCAAAATCTGTATTTTTTTTATCCTTTGGGTATATACCTAATAGTGTGATTGTTGGATCATAGGGTAGTTGTATTTTTAGTTTTTTGAGGAACCTCTATACTGTTCTCCAGAGAGGCTGCACCAGTTTGCATTCCCACCAAGAATGCAAGAGTGTTCCCATTCTCAGCATCCTCACCAACACCTGTTGTTTCTTGTGTTGTTAATTTTAGCCATTATGACAGGTGTAAGGTGGTGTACCATTGTGGGTTTGATTTGTGTTTCCCTGATGATGAGCGTCTTTTCATGTGTCTGCTAGCCATCTGGATGTCTTCTTTGGAAAAGTGTTTATTCATGTCTTCTTCCCATTTCTTCATTGGATTATTCATTTTTATGGGTGTTGAGTTCTTTATAATTCTTTATAGTTTTTAAGTTCTTTATAGATTTTGGGAGACTGTGGGAGAGGCAGGAGAGAAGCATCAAAAGAAAATATTTCAAAAGGGAAGGGCTGGAGAAGGTGCAAGGCCTTAGGACACGTTTACACAGCTGAATGCGGCTGCTGCTCGTGAGGAAAGCTTAGAGCCATTAACATTGTCCAGGGCTGGATCCTCCTTCACATCTGATCCTTCCTAGTGTTATAGAAACCAATTAACTGGAAATTCAACCTTGAAAAGCTAAACCATTAGATTGATTAACACACTTGCTTAGCTGACTTTATGCACGTATTCTTTAGCAATTATCCTAATCAAAAGAAGCTTCATTCTGGGGGCCTCATTCCGACTTGAGTATGAGGACCTTCACTTAACTGCACTTTGTTTGTGGACTCATCTTTTGCGACTCCATCCATACTCCCTGCAACAACTAACCCTTTATCAGATATGTCATTTGCAAATATCTTCTCCCATTCTGTCAGTTGCCTTTTAGTTTTCTTGATTGTTTCCTTCACTGTGCAGAATTTTTTGTTTGTTTGTTTGTTATTTTTAATCTTGATGAAGTCCCAACAGTTCAAGTTTGCTTTTGTTTCCCTTGCTTTTGGCAAAGTGCGTAATAATAAGTTGCTCCAGCCAAAGTCAAAGAGGTTGCTGCCTGTGTTCTCCTATAGTATTTTGATGATTTCTTGTCTCACATTTAGGTTTCTCATCCATTTTGAATTTATTTTTATGTATGGTGTAAGAAAGTGGTCCAGGTTCATTCTTATGCATGTTGCTGTCAAGTTTTCCCAAGACCATTTGTTGAATATGCTATCTTTCTTCCATTGGATATTCTTTACTGCTTTGTTAAAGATTAATTGGCCATATAGTTGTGGGTCCATTTCTGAGTTTTCTATTCTGTTCTTTTGATCTATGGGTCTGTTTTTTTTTGCCAGTACTATACTGTCTTGATGACTACAGCTTTGTAATATAGCTTGAAATCCTGAATCCTCCAGTTTTGTTTTTCTTTTTCAGGATTGCTTTGAATATTATTCAGGGTCTTATGTGACTCCATAAAAATTTTAGGATTGTATGTTCTAGCTCTATGAAAAATGCTGGTGTTATTTTGATAGGAAATGCAATAAATTTGTAGATTGCTTTGGGTAGTATAAACATTTAACAATGTGTGTTCTTCTAATCCATGCACATGGAATGTTTTTTTTTTCCATTTCTTTGTGTCCTCTTCAATTTATTTCATACGTTTTCTAGTTTTCAGAGAATAGATCTTTTACCTCTTAGGTTAGGTTTATTCCTAGATATCCTACTATTTTGGTGCAATTCCAAATGGGATCAATTCCTTTAATTCACTTTCTGTGGCTTCATTATAGTTGTATAGAAATGCAACAGATTTCTGCACACTGATTTTATATCCTGTGACTGCTGAATTCATGTGTTAGTTGTAGCAATTTTGTGGTAGAGGCTTTTGGGCTTTCTACATAGAGTATCATGACATGTGAAAGTAGTGAAAGTTTGACTACTTCTTTGCTAATTTGGATGCCTTTTATTTCTTTTTGTTGTCTGATTGCTGAGGCTAAGACTTCCAGTAGCGTGTTAAATAGTACTGATGAGAATAGACATCTTTGATTGGTTCCTGACCATAGCAGAAAGACTCTCAGTTCCTCCTCACTGAGGATAATATTAGCTGTGAGTCTTTCGTATATGGCCTTTATGATGTTGAGGTGTGTTCCATCTATCCCTACTTTATTGAGGGTTTTTATCAACAATGGATGCTGTATTTTGTCGAATGCTTTTTCTAAATCTATTGACAGGATCATATGGTTCTTTTCCTTTCTTTTATTAATGTGGTATATCATGTTGATTGATTTGTGAATATTGAAGCACCCCTGCAGCCCAGGAATAATTCCCACTTGATTGTGATGTGTGGGGAATAAGCTTAGGAATTTCCTGAGCCTGCATTGATGGATTAACAAAGCATAAAGAATTAAAAAGCCATAGGATGCTCACACCCATGTTTGGGTAAACAAGATTAGGTAAATACATAAATAGGGCTATAGACTGCTGCCAGGCAAAGTTGTCCAGAGCAGAGCTAATTAACAAAAGAATGGTGCCTTGTTGACCCTGAGGTTTGTCTTATCCCCTAGGCTAGCTAAAATAAACAGACACAGTGCTTCATATCTGCTGTTAACAACCATCTGCCCAGCACCAGGATTATGTTTTGTATTAACCCAAACTCCTAATCCAGCATATTTTCAAAATCCCCTTTCCCTCATGTCCATGAGTTAATGTTCACACTTCCATTGTCTCTTTGTGCATGTCCATCACCATGTTTGTAAGCTTTCTGACCCTAATAAAAATGGGGAAACGACCATTAATCAGGGCTCTTGTCTTCTCCTGGACATTAGCCATCTCTTGCATTTTAATCCTGAGTTCTGCTTTCTTGCTAGACAAGAAAGAACTCTAGATCCAGTCTAAGACAGTGATGAATGTTTCTTTTAATTTACTGTTGAATTTCATTTGCTAGTATCTTGTTGAGAATTTTTGCATCCATGTTCATCACGGATATTGGCCTGTAATTCTCCTTTATAGTCGGGTCTTTGGTTTTGGAATCAAGGTAATGCTGACTTCATAGAATGAGTTTGGAAGTTTTTCTTCCATTTTCATTTTTATTTTTTGGATCAGTTTGAGAAGAATACATATTAACTCTTCTTTAAATGTCTGGTAGAATTCCCCTGGGAAGCCATCTGGTCCAGGACTCTTTTTGGGAGATTTTTTTATTACTGATTCAATTTCTTTGATGGTTATGGATCTGTTCAAATTTTTCTCTTCCTGTTTCAGTATTGTTAGTTTCTGAGTTTCTAGGAATTTGTTCCTTTCTTCCAGATTGCCCAATTTGTTGGCATATAATTTTTTATAATATTCTCTTATAATTGTTTTTTTTTTTCCTATGGTGTTGGTTGTGATCTCTCCTCTTTCACTCGTGTTTTATCTATATGGATCCTTTCTCTTTTCTTTTTGATAAGTTTGGCTAGGGGTTTATACATTTTATTAATTCTTTCGAAGAATCAGCTCCTAGTTTTGTTAATGTGTTCTACTGTGTTTTGTTTGTTTGTTTGTTTGTTTGTTTGTTTCTATATCATTTATTTCTGCTCTAATCTTTATTATTTCCCTTCTTCTGCTTGATTTAGGCTTTATTTGCTGTTTCTTTAAGTCTACCTCCTTCAGGTGTAAATGTTGTGTATATAGACCTTTATTGCTTCTTGAGATAGACCTGAATTGCAAAATACTTTCCTCTTAGGACACCCTTATGTTTTCATTTTCACTTTCTTCCATGATTTTTAAAAATTTCCTCTTCAATTTCCTGGGTAACCCATTCATTCATTACTAGGATATACTTTAACTTCCATGTAATGGAGGACTTTCCAAATATTTTCTTGTGGTTGACTTCAAGTTTCATAGCATTGTGGTCTGAAAATATGCATTGCATTATCTTGATCTTTTTGTACTTGTTGAAGGCTGATTTGTGACCCAGTATGTGATCTATTCTGGAGAATGTTTCATGTGCATTCAAAAAGAATATGTATTCTGCTTTTTTAAAATGAAGTGTTCTGAACATATCTGTTAAGTCCATCTGATCCAGTGTGTCTTTCAAAGACATTATTACTTTTTGATTTTCTGCTTAGATGACCTATCCATTGTTGTAAGTGGGGTGTTTAAGTATCCTACAATTATTGCATTATTATCAATGAGTTTCATTATATTTGTTAACTGATTTATATATTTGCATGCTTTCAAGTCGGGAGCATAAGTATTTGCAATTGTTAGATCTTCTTGGTGGATAAATCCCTTAATTATGATATAATGCCCTTCTTTATTGCTTTTTACAGTCTGGTTTAAAATATAATTTGCCTAATATGTATGGCTACTCTGGCTTTCTTTGGACATCCATAAGCATGATAGATGGTTCTCCATCCCCTCAGATTCTATCTGCAGATGTCTTTAGGTCTAAAATGAGTCTCTTGTAGGTAGTATATAGATGGATCTTGTTTTTTTTTTAATCCATTCTGATACTTTATGTCTTTTGATTGGAGCATTTATTCCATACATTGAGTGTTATTATTGAAAGGCATGAATTTAGTGCCATTTTTTACCTGTAGAGTTGGTGTTTCTGGTGATGCTCTCAGGTTCTTTCTAGTCTTTGTTCCTTTGGTCTTCCCCCCCCCCCCCCCAAAGAGTCCCCCTGAACATTTCTTGAAGGGCTGGTCTAGTGTTCACAAACTCCTTTAGTTTTTATTTGTATTGGAAACTCTTTATCTCTCCTTCTATTCTGAGTGACAGTCTTGCTGGATAGAGTATTCTTGGATGCATATTTTTTTTCCATTCAGCACATTAAATGTATTCTGCCACTCCTTTCTCATTTTTCAAGTTTTTGTGGACAGATCTGCTTTGACCCTGATCTGTCTTCCTTTGTAGGTTAAGGACTTTTTTCCCTTGCTATTTTTAGGATTCTTTTCTCCTCTATGTATTTTGTGATTTTGACTGTGATATGTCTTGGCAATGACCATATTTTGTTGAATTTAATGGGAGTTCTCTGTACTTTTTGGATTTTTATGTCTGTGTCCTTTTCGAGATTATGGAAGTTTTTAGCTATAATTTGCTCACATAAACCTTGTACACCCCTTTTTCTTTCTTCTTCTAGGTCTCCTATGATATGAGCGTTATTACATTTTAATACATCACTGAGTTCCTTATGTCTGCCTTCGTGATCCCTGATCTTTGGTTACCTTTTCTTTTCACCTTTATTATTTTCATAATTTTATCTTGTATATTGCTAATTCGCTCCTCTGCCTTATCCATTTCATGTTTTTATGGCCTCCTTTTAGGATTGCATCTAAGTTATTACATTTTTAATTTTGGTCTGACTATATTTTAGTTCTTTTATCTCTGCAGAAAGTGATTCTCTGGTGTCTTATATGCTTTTTTCAATATGCTTGTACCTTATAATCATTGTTTTAAATTCTAGTTCAAAGACCTTATATCTGCATTTATTAAATCCTGGGCCATCATTTCTTCCTGTTCTTTTTTGAGGTGAATTCCTCTGTCTTGTCATTGTATGAGAAAAAAAACAACAATGATAGAATTAAATAAAATTTTTAAATTTAAAAAATCAAATAAAGGATGCTAGATGCTAGGTGTGTTTTGGTGCTTGTTAAGAGAATCGTGATGGAAAAAAAGAGAAAATAAAAAAGGACAGAGAAAAAAACAATAACACAATTAAAAAATAAAGTATAAAAATAATAATAAAATCTTAAAAAATAAAAATATTTGCTTTTTCTTTATCCAAGAAACAAAAGAAAAACATCAACAACAAAAACAAAAACAGAAGCAACAACAAAAATGTACAAACAAGTGAACTAACAAAAATCTCAAATGAAGCTACTTATAGTTTCCCCTAAACCTGAAATATTGCATTGCACTATGATCAGTAGACCAAGCTCATGGAAAGAATTTGTGTTGGTCTTTTTGGGAGGAGCCTGCTGCTCTGATTCTCAGGTCAACTTTCCCTAGTGCAGATGTGCCTGGAGGGAGCAGGGAACAGTGCTTGGTGTGGGAAAGGTTTCTGCTGGTCTTCTGAGGGTGGATGGGGGGGGGGTTCAGTGCTGGGTATAAAGAAAGCTTGACTAAGAAAAGCAGTGGTTTATATATACAATGGAATACTACTTGGCAGCGATAAAGAATGAAATCTTGCCATTTGTAGCAACATGGATGGAACTGGAGAGTATTAAGCTAAGTGAAATAAATCAGTCAAAAAAAGACAGATACCATATGTTTTCACTCATATGTGGATCCTGAGAAACTTAACAGAGAACCATGAGGGAGGGGAAGGGGGGAAAGTTACAGAGAGGGAAGGAGGTAAACCATAAGAGACTCTTAAATACTGAGAACAAACTGAGGGTTGATGGGGGGTGGAAGGGAGGGGAGGGTGGGTGATGGGTATTGAAGAGGGCACCTGTTGGGATGAGCACTGGGTGTTATATGGAAACCAATTTGACAATAAATTATATTTAATATAAAAAATAAAACAAAAATAAAATTTAATAATTAAAAAAAAGAGCAGGGGACATAGGCAAGTTAGGCAGCCAGTGTCCATACTGCACTGCTTCCTACAGGTTATTCTGTATGTATGCTGAAATGGTGCTAGACAGCTCCTTTTTCCCCCAGAGAGGTGTCTCCATGAATGCTTCCTCTCCAGGATGTGCTCAGAGAAAATAATCTCCCCGTCTGTTCCCCATGTATTGTTCAGATCACCGTTTCCATGCTGTGTTCCCTCACAGTTGTTTGCCTGCTTTCTTTCCGGGATCAAGATGGTGCCCTCCACGATTTATCTCAGCCAAGACTGCTGACCTTTAAAACTCCAGGCTTTAAGCCCCACTTGTTGACAACTTCACAAAATTCAGCCCCTCTCATTTTCAATTCGCATGGTTTTAGGGAAATGTTCTACTTGTGCATTGCCCTGTGTGCTCCTCTCTCTTCCCTTCTCTGTGACTATAGCTCCCTCCTTTCTGTAGCACCCACTATCCATTTCCTCCCTAAACCGTGTATCTGTACTTCCTACCTTCCTCAGTGCAGCCTCTTTTCTCCTTTTAGTTGTGGAGTTTTTTCTGTAAGTCCTCAGGTTGAATTCTGAGGTATTTAAGATGATTTGATAGATATCTTGCTGTGTTTATGGGACAAGATGAGACTAGGGTCCTCCTACTTTGCTGTCATCTTCCTCCTTCCCCCGGTGTTGTTGGTGTATATCTGGTATTAACAAACTTCTTATATATTTTTTTAATATACAACATCCTATTTCTTATGTTTTACTTATTGTGCTATTCTTTCTGATTAGAGCCTTCCCACTTCTTTTTTTAAGTTGGCAAATTGTTAATAAGTTTCAGTTCAGCCATCATCCCTTCCAAAAACCTCACCCTAAATCACCTGTTATGATCTGCCCTCTTCTCTGTTGCCATAATGACTGTCATACACTTCTGTTTACTTATTTAACATTTATTGAGAATTCACTATGTGTAAGAAAATGTGCTAGATAATCAGGATATACAAGTGAGCAGCATTAAGCATAACTACTACCTTCATGGAGTTTACAGTTCATCTTGTCAATTACCACATTAAAATGAAATTAACTATTTTTCTCTCTACCCTTTTTAAATTATAAAATCCTTGATACCAAGGCCTGTATATGTATTTACATTAGTACCCTTAGTTCCCAACACTGTCTTGAAATTTAATAGGCACACAAAAAATGTTGTTGAACTCAACTTTCTGATTATACCAAAGTGAAAAATATCCCTTTTTCAAATCATCTATTTTCTAATATATCCCTACTTTCTGCTACTGGTCTCTACATCACAAGAATAAGAGAACACATCCAATTGGATGGGTAGGGTAGGGGTAGTAGAGGTTGAAGGGAAAGAAGATATAATTGAGATACATAAACAGGTTGACCCAAAACTCTTTGTAGCACTTTCCATTTGCTCTGATTTTTCTCCTCACATTATCTCCCTATTATAATATATTCTGAAGGCATGTCTTTTCCCACATAATAGAGTTGGAGAAAACGTGTGTGGGTGGGGGGAGAGAGAAAGACAGAGAAAGGGACAGAGAGAGATTGGGCATCTTCTTAAATTCTGAACCAAATGAGTCTCACATATGAGTCACTATTAAGTAGCACTCATAACATACCTGAGATCTCTACAGTGATGCATGTACCTAAACCATTGGATGAAATTGGGTCAATATTAAAATCAATTTGGCATTTACACTTCACTTCCATTGTTCTCAAAAAGTTCCAATCCATCCACTTATCTTCTTAGGTTCCAGACTACTAACTTTCACATTATCATTCATGTGGGCTCTTAGTATGGTGTTTTGCCACCTGGTTTTTGGAAATATAGAACAATAATTGCTAAGGTAGCCTTTGCAAGATATTTTACCTACTAGCATTAGATTCAGTAAGAACCAAGGAATATATGAAGTTTCCACCATATGTTACAGTGACTAAATCACAAATCCTTGGCCTGGTCTGCTGACTTGATGATTATCTAGTTACAGCTGTTTAGATGATTTAAGGAAATGATAGCCTGAATGGATATTTATTATTTAATCTCTCAACCTTCCACCCATTTCTTGCCCCCTGCTGACTCTCTGTTTCAAATGTTATTCCTCTCCTTCTCCATCTCCCTGTCCTCTACACACACACACACACACACACACACACACTCACTTTCATTTTCCACAAAAATGTGTTCATTCAAGAAGACATGTCTCCTGTATTAGTCTTCAACAGCTTTTTATTATTTGCAAATGAGAAAAGATAAATTTGTTCATCTTAAAATATACTTCTTGTCCATTCCACTTCAGTGCTAATCATGTTTTTTACTTCACTCTTGTTCTGTGATGGAAAAACATAATGCATGCTCCAAATTGTAGCCACCTACAAAATTCCTTTAAATTTAATGTTGTACCAATTAGTTCTTAAAGTAAATACGTGTGACTCAGTCTCTATAATGGGAATAAAATGATTTCATTATGCCCCATAGCTTTGCTTTTTTTAAAAAATTATTGTAAAGAGCTAAAGTTAAAATACTGAAAACTAAATTGTATGTTAATCTCACAGTTATTAGAATTTTAATCTAATCGCTTTGGCCATTTTTCTCTCTATGCCAATGTTGTAAAAGCCATTTTGTAGGGTATATTTCAGCTATTTTCTGATAATATAAAGAAAAGATAAAGTACGTACTTGTCCTCTGGAAGCTCTATGACTAACTCTGTGTGTGTGTGCGTGCGTGTGTGTGTTTCTTATGATATACAAAAACAGCTCGTTTTTTATGAATATGCTATTTAAATGCAAGAAGATCTGACATTTTAAGATTGTCGTCAATTCTGAGAGAAAAAAGTCACGTGTTACCCTCCATGTTCCTTCATTCAAGGTCTCTTTCCCCCCAGAATTTGACATTGTAGTTTTAAATGAATGCTATCAATGACACTATTCAATAGGATTACATCTCAGTTGACCAAGCTAGGATCTTCTAACGTTGAAAACGCAATTCTTCAACTACACTTCACAGGTATAATGAAATAACCTTGAATGCATAGTCTAGTGGGCTTACTCCTGATAATGCAATGCTAAGTGATCAAATCAATTCTCACAGAAAAGTGGATCTGAGGAAAAAATATAATGCATCATAAAAAAAAAGCTAAAGAAAAACAAAAGATGGAGGAAATAGTAAAATGTGATCTCTCAAACAGGGATCTAAAAAATTTCACTAATTACTTAATGTTTATTTATATAATTATGTTCATACTTCTGCAATTTATCTTTTTCTTACCTGTACTTGGTCTTCACCAATATATTATAAAGAATATTTATTTGAGCTGACCCTTTGTTCCTTTGAAGGCTTTGAGATTTCTAAAGTATTATTCTCTTTGTTCCTACTGAGTTATGAATTTTGAGTACCTCACTGGTTTTATGTAGGCTCCGAATGGATTAATATTATGTTTGTTAATGAGATTTCCATGGAGGCGTTAATTTCAGGAATTTAATATAAACATTCTGAATCATTATTTTTAAAACAACAAAAGTAGCAAATATCCATTGACGATTTTAAGATTGTGTGTTCTAACTCGATAAAAAAAATGCGGGTGTTATTTTTTTCCCCCAATATATGAAATGTATTGTCAAATTGGTTTCCATACAACACCCAGTGCTCATCCCAAAAGGTGCCCTCCTCAATACACATCACCCACCCTCCTCTCCCTCCCACCCCCCATCAACCCTCAGTTTGTTCTCAGTTTTCAACATTCTCTTATGCTTTGGCTCTCTCCCACTCTAAACTCTTTTTTTTTTCCTTCCCCTCCCCCATGGGTTTCTGTTGAGTTTCTCAGGATCCACATAAGAGTGAAACCATATGGTATCTGTCTTTCTCTGTATGGCTTATTTCACTTACCATCACACTCTCCAGTTCCATCCACGTTGCTACAAAAGGCCATATTTCATTCTTTCTCATTGCCACGTAGTATTCCATTGTGTATATAAACCACAATTTCTTTATCCATTCATCAGTTGATGGACATTAAGGCTCTTTCTGTAATTTGGCTATTGTTGAGAGTGCTGCTATAAACATTGGGGTTGTTGGCCATCCGGATGTCTTCTTTAGAGAAGTGTCTATTCATGTTTTCTGACCATTTCTTCACTGGGTTATTTGTTTTTCGGGTGTGGAGTTTGGTTACCTCTTTATAGATTTTGGATACTAACCCTTTGTCCAATATGTCATTTGCAAATATCTTTTCCCAATTCCGTTGGTTGCCTTTTAGTTTTGTTGGTTGTTCCCTTTACTGTGCAGAAACTTTTTATCTTCATAAGGTCCCAGTAATTCACTTTTGCTTTTAATTCCCTTGCCTTTGGGGATGTGTCGAGTAAGAGATTGCTACGGCTGAGGTCAGAGAGGTCTTTTCCTGCTTTCTCCTCTAGAGTTTTGATGGTTTCCTGTCTCACATTCAGGTCCTTTATCCATTTTGAGTTTATTTTTGTGAATGGTGTGAGAAAGTGGTCTAGTTTCATTCTTCTGCATGTTGCTGTCCAGTTCCCCCAGCACCATTTGTTAAAGAGACTGTCTTTTTTCCATTGGATGTTCTTTCCTGCTTTGTCAAAGATGAGTTGGCCATACGTTTGTGGGTCTGTTTCTGGGGTTTCTATTCTATTCCATTGGTCTATGTGTCTGTTTTTGTGCCAATACCATGCTGTCTTGATGACAGCTTTGTAGTAGAGGCTAAAGTCTGGGATTGTGATGCCT